>NC_059190.1:900000-1004505 GCF_020631705.1 Daphnia magna | reverse complement strand
AAATTTGCTAAAATACATGATTTAGATTCAGAATTGAATGAAAATCACGGAAATCAGGTTTTTTTTTTATTGGTCTTATAGTTTTTCATTTACATGTTAAAAACCATAAATGAAGTTGGTGCGCTAACAGAACTGTTTTCGTTAATTTTTTAAACGGCTAGTCTAAAGAGAAAACCAATGACTAAATCGAAATCAGCGTTCAATTTCGATTATGCCGTCTGATTTTTGGAGAATTTCAAGAGATGTCATTTTTGGCCGATTTTGACAAAAGTGGAAAGGCTATACCCTTCCCACTTTTTCATTTTTGGCCAAATTTTAAATTTGGCTTAAAATAAATGATTTAGATTCAGAATTGAATGAAAATCCACGGAAATCAGGTTTATTTTTCTATTGGTCTTATAGTTTTTCATTTACATGTTAAAAACCATAAATGAAGTTGGTGCGCTAACAGAACTGTTTTCGTTAATTTTTTAAACGGCTAGTCTAAAGAGAAAACCAATGACTAAATCGAAATCAGCGTTCAATTTCGATTATGCCGTCTGATTTTTGGAGAATTTCAAGAGATGTCATTTTTGGCCGATTTTGACAAAAGTGGAAAGGCTATACCCTTCCCACTTTTTCATTATTTTGGCCAAATTTCAAATTGGCTTAAAATACATGATTTAGATTCAGAATTGAATGAAAATCACGGAAATCAGGTTTATTTTTCTATTGGTCTTATAGGTTTTCATTTACATGTTAAAAACCATAAATGAAGTTGGTGCGCTAACAGAACTGTTTTCGTTAATTTTTTAAACGGCTAGTCTAAAGAGAAAACCAATGACTAAATCGAAATTCAGCGTTCAATTTCGTATTATGCCGTCTGATTTTTGGAGAATTTCAAGAGATATCATTTTTGGCCGATTTTGACAAAAGTGGAAAGGCTCTACCCTTCCCACTTTTTTTTTCTTTTTGGCCAAATTTCAAATTTGGCTTAAAATACATGATTTAGATTCAGAATTGAATGAAAATCACGGAAATCAGGTTTATTTTTCTATTGGTCTTATAGTTTTTCATTTACATGTTAAAACCATAAATGAAGTTGGTGCGCTAACAGAACTGTTTTCGTTAAATTTTTTAAACGGCTAGTCTAAAGAGAAAACCAATGACTAAATCGAAATCAGCGTTCAATTTCGATTATGCGTCTGATTTTGGAGAATTTCAGGAGATGTTTTTTGGCCGATTTTGACAAAAGTGGAAAGGCTATACCTCCCCCCTTTTTTCATTTTTGGCCAAATTTCAAATTTGCTTAAAATACATGATTTAGATTCAGAATTGAATGAAAATCACGGAAATCAGGTTTATTTTTCTATTGGTCTTATAGTTTTTCATTTACATGTTAAAAACCATAAATGAAGTTGGTGCGCTAACAGAACTGTTTTCGTTAATTTTTTAAACGGCTAGTCTAAAGAGAAAACCAATGACTAAATCGAAATCAGCGTTCAATTTCGATTATGCCGTCTGATTTTTGGAGAATTTCAAGAGATGTCATTTTTGGCCGATTTTGACAAAAGTGGAAAGGCTATACCCTTCCCCCTTTTTCATTTTTGGCCAAATTTCAAATTTGGCTTAAAATACATGATTTAGATTCAGAATTGAATGAAAATCACGGAAATCAGGTTTATTTTTCTATTGGTCTTATAGTTTTTCATTTACATGTTAAAAACCATAAATGAAGTTGGTGCGCTAACAGAACTGTTTTCGTTAATTTTTTAAACGGCTAGTCTAAAGAGAAAACCAATGACTAAATCGAAATCAGCGTTCAATTTCGATTATGCCGTCTGATTTTTGGAGAATTTCAAGAGATGTCATTTTTGGCCGATTTTGACAAAAGTGGAAAGGCTATACCCTTCCCACTTTTTCATTTTTGGCCAAATTTCAAATTTGGCTTAAAATACATGATTTAGATTCAGAATTGAATGAAAATCACGGAAATCAGGTTTATTTTTCTATTGGTCTTATAGTTTTTCATTTACATGTTAAAAACCATAAATGAAGTTGGTGCGCTAACAGAACTGTTTTCGTTAATTTTTTTAACGGCTAGTCTAAAGAGAAAACCAATGACTAAATCGAAATCAGCGTTCAATTTCGATTATGCCGTCTGATTTTTGGAGAATTTCAAGAGATGTCATTTTTGGCCGATTTTTGACAAAAGTGGAAAGGCTATACCCTTCCCACTTTTTCATTTTTGGCCAAATTTCAAATTTGGCTTAAAATACATGATTTAGATTCAGAATTGAATGAAAATCACGGAAATCAGGTTTATTTTTCTATTGGTCTTATAGTTTTTCATTTACATGTTAAAAACCATAAATGAAGTTGGTGCGCTAACAGAACTGTTTTCGTTAATTTTTTAAACGGCTAGTCTAAAGAGAAAACCAATGACTAAATCGAAATCAGCGTTCAATTTCGATTATGCCGTCTGATTTTTGGAGAATTTCAAGAGATGTCATTTTTGGCCGATTTTGACAAAAGTGGAAAGGCTATACCCTTCCCACTTTTTCATTTTTGGCCAAATTTCAAATTTGTTAAAATACATGATTTAGATTCAGAATTGAATGAAAATCACGGAAATCAGGTTTATTTTTCTATTGGTCTTATAGTTTTTCATTTACATGTTAAAAACCATAAATGAAGTTGGTGCGCTAACAGAACTGTTTTCGTTAATTTTTTTAACGGCTAGTCTAAAGAGAAAACCAATGACTAAATCGAAATCAGCGTTCAATTTCGATTATGCCGTCTGATTTTTGGAGAATTTCAAGAGATGTCATTTTTGGCCGATTTTGACAAAAGTGGAAAGGCTATACCCTTCCCACTTTTTCATTTTTGGCCAAATTTCAAATTTGGCTTAAAATACATGATTTAGATTCAGAATTGAATGAAAATCACGGAAATCAGGTTTATTTTTCTATTGGTCTTATAGTTTTTCATTTACATGTTAAAAACCATAAATGAAGTTGGTGCGCTAACAGAACTGTTTTCGTTAATTTTTTAAACGGCTAGTCTAAAGAGAAAACCAATGACTAAATCGAAATCAGCGTTCAATTTCGATTATGCCGTCGGATTTTTGGAGAATTTCAAGAGATGTCATTTTTGGCCGATTTTGACAAAAGTGGAAAGGCTATACCCTTCCCACTTTTTCATTTTTGGCCAAATTTTAAATTTGGCTTAAAATAAATGATTTAGATTCAGAATTGAATGAAAATCACGGAAATCAGGTTTATTTTTCTATTGGTCTTATAGTTTTTCATTTACATGTTAAAAACCATAAATGAAGTTGGTGCGCTAACAGAACTGTTTTCGTTAATTTTTTAAACGGCTAGTCTAAAGAGAAAACCAATGACTAAATCGAAATCAGCGTTCAATTTCGATTATGCCGTCTGATTTTTGGAGAATTTCAAGAGATGTCATTTTTGGCCGATTTTGACAAAAGTGGAAAGGCTATACCCTTCCCACTTTTTCATTTTTGGCCAAATTTCAAATTTGGCTTAAAATACATGATTTAGATTCAGAATTGAATGAAAATCACGGAAATCAGGTTTATTTTTCTATTGGTCTTATAGTTTTTCATTTACATGTTAAAAACCATAAATGAAGTTGGTGCGCTAACAGAACTGTTTTCGTTAATTTTTTAAACGGCTAGTCTAAAGAGAAAACCAATGACTAAATCGAAACCAGCGTTCAATTTCGATTATGCCGTCTGATTTTGGAGAATTTCAAGAGATGTCATTTTTGGCCGATTTTGACAAAAGTGGAAAGGCTATACCCTTCCCACTTTTTCATTTTTGGCCAAATTTTAAATTTGGCTTAAAATAAATGATTTAGATTCAGAATTGAATGAAAATCACGGAAATCAGGTTTATTTTTCTATTGGTCTTATAGTTTTTCATTTACATGTTAAAAACCATAAATGAAGTTGGTGCGCTAACAGAACTGTTTTCGTTAATTTTTTTAACGGCTAGTCTAAAGAGAAAACCAATGACTAAATCGAAATCAGCGTTCAATTTCGATTATGCCGTCTGATTTTTGGAGAATTTCAAGAGATGTCATTTTTGGCCGATTTTGACAAAAGTGGAAAGGCTATACCCTTCCCACTTTTTCATTTTTGGCCAAATTTCAAATTTGGCTTAAAATACATGATTTAGATTCAGAATTGAATGAAAATCACGGAAATCAGGTTTATTTTTCTATTGGTCTTATAGTTTTTCATTTACATGTTAAAAACCATAAATGAAGTTGGTGCGCTAACAGAACTGTTTTCGTTAATTTTTTAAACGGCTAGTCTAAAGAGAAAACCAATGACTAAATCGAAATCAGCGTTCAATTTCGATTATGCCGTCGGATTTTTGGAGAATTTCAAGAGATGTCATTTTTGGCCGATTTTGACAAAAGTGGAAAGGCTATACCCTTCCCACTTTTTCATTTTTGGCCAAATTTTTAAATTTTGGCTTAAAATAAATGATTTAGATTCAGAATTGAATGAAAATCACGGAAATCAGGTTTATTTTTCTATTGGTCTTATAGTTTTTCATTTACATGTTAAAAACCATAAATGAAGTTGGTGCGCTAACAGAACTGTTTTCGTTAATTTTTAAACGGCTAGTCTAAAGAGAAAACCAATGACTAAATCGAAATCAGCGTTCAATTTCGATTATGCCGTCTGATTTTTGGAGAATTTCAAGAGATGTCATTTTTGGCCGATTTTGACAAAAGTGGAAAGGCTATACCCTTCCCACTTTTTCATTTTTGGCCAAATTTCAAATTTGGCTTAAAATACATGATTTAGATTCAGAATTGAATGAAAATCACGGAAATCAGGTTTATTTTTCTATTGGTCTTATAGTTTTTCATTTACATGTTAAAAACCATAAATGAAGTTGGTGCGCTAACAGAACTGTTTTCGTTAATTTTTTAAACGGCTAGTCTAAAGAGAAAACCAATGACTAAATCGAAATCAGCGTTCAATTTCGATTATGCCGTCTGATTTTTGGAGAATTTCAAGAGATGTCATTTTTGGCCGATTTTGACAAAAGTGGAAAGGCTATACCCTTCCCACTTTTTCATTTTTGGCCAAATTTCAAATTTGGCTTAAAATACATGATTTAGATTCAGAATTGAATGAAAATCACGGAAATCAGGTTTATTTTTCTATTGGTCTTATAGTTTTTCATTTACATGTTAAAAACCATAAATGAAGTTGGTGCGCTAACAGAACTGTTTTCGTTAATTTTTTAAACGGCTAGTCTAAAGAGAAAACCAATGACTAAATCGAAATCAGCGTTCAATTTCGATTATGCCGTCTGATTTTTGGAGAATTTCAAGAGATGTCATTTTTGGCCGATTTTGACAAAAGTGGAAAGGCTATACCCTTCCCACTTTTTCATTTTTGGCCAAATTTCAAATTTGGCTTAAAATACATGATTTAGATTCAGAATTGAATGAAAATCACGGAAATCAGGTTTATTTTTCTATTGGTCTTATAGTTTTTCATTTACATGTTAAAAACCATAAATGAAGTTGGTGCGCTAACAGAACTGTTTTCGTTAATTTTTTAAACGGCTAGTCTAAAGAGAAAACCAATGACTAAATCGAAATCAGCGTTCAATTTCGATTATGCCGTCTGATTTTTGGAGAATTTCAAGAGATGTCATTTTTGGCCGATTTTGACAAAAGTGGAAAGGCTATACCCTTCCCACTTTTTCATTTTTGGCCAAATTTCAAATTTGGCTTAAAATACATGATTTAGATTCAGAATTGAATGAAAATCACGGAAATCAGGTTTATTTTTCTATTGGTCTTATAGTTTTTCATTTACATGTTAAAAACCATAAATGAAGTTGGTGCGCTAACAGAACTGTTTTCGTTAATTTTTTTAACGGCTAGTCTAAAGAGAAAACCAATGACTAAATCGAAATCAGCGTTCAATTTCGATTATGCCGTCTGATTTTTGGAGAATTTCAAGAGATGTCATTTTTGGCCGATTTTGACAAAAGTGGAAAGGCTATACCCTTCCCACTTTTTCATTTTTGGCCAAATTTCAAATTTGGCTTAAAATACATGATTTAGATTCAGAATTGAATGAAAATCACGGAAATCAGGTTTATTTTTCTATTGGTCTTATAGTTTTTCATTTACATGTTAAAAACCATAAATGAAGTTGGTGCGCTAACAGAACTGTTTTCGTTAATTTTTTAAACGGCTAGTCTAAAGAGAAAACCAATGACTAAATCGAAATCAGCGTTCAATTTCGATTATGCCGTCTGATTTTTGGAGAATTTCAAGAGATGTCATTTTTGGCCGATTTTGACAAAAGTGGAAAGGCTATACCCTTCCCACTTTTTCATTTTTGGCCAAATTTCAAATTTGGCTTAAAATACATGATTTAGATTCATAATTGAATGAAAATCACGGAAATCAGGTTTATTTTTCTATTGGTCTTATAGTTTTTCATTTACATGTTAAAAACCATAAATGAAGTTGGTGCGCTAACAGAACTGTTTTCGTTAATTTTTTAAACGGCTAGTCTAAAGAGAAAACCAATGACTAAATCGAAATCAGCGTTCAATTTCGATTATGCCGTCTGATTTTTGGAGAATTTCAAGAGATGTCATTTTTGGCCGATTTTGACAAAAGTGGAAAGGCTATACCCTTCCCACTTTTTCATTTTTGGCCAAATTTCAAATTTGCCTTAAAATACATGATTTAGATTCAGAATTGAATGAAAATCACGGAAATCAGGTTTATTTTTCTATTGGTCTTATAGTTTTTCATTTACATGTTAAAAACCATAAATGAAGTTGGTGCGCTAACAGAACTGTTTTCGTTAATTTTTTTAACGGCTAGTCTAAAGAGAAAACCAATGACTAAATCGAAATCAGCGTTCAATTTCGATTATGCCGTCTGATTTTTGGAGAATTTCAAGAGATGTCATTTTTGGCCGATTTTGACAAAAGTGGAAAGGCTATACCCTTCCCACTTTTTCATTTTTGGCCAAATTTCAAATTTGGCTTAAAATACATGATTTAGATTCAGAATTGAATGAAAATCACGGAAATCAGGTTTATTTTTCTATTGGTCTTATAGTTTTTCATTTACATGTTAAAAACCATAAATTAAGTTGGTGCGCTAACAGAACTGTTTTCGTTAATTTTTTAAACGGCTAGTCTAAAGAGAAAACCAATGACTAAATCGAAATCAGCGTTCAATTTCGATTATGCCGTCTGATTTTTGGAGAATTTCAAGAGATGTCATTTTTGGCCGATTTTGACAAAAGTGGAAAGGCTATACCCTTCCCACTTTTTCATTTTTGGCCAAATTTCAAATTTGGCTTAAAATACATGATTTAGATTCAGAATTGAATGAAAATCACGGAAATCAGGTTTATTTTTCTATTGGTCTTATAGTTTTTCATTTACATGTTAAAAACCATAAATGAAGTTGGTGCGCTAACAGAACTGTTTTCGTTAATTTTTTAAACGGCTAGTCTAAAGAGAAAACCAATGACTAAATCGAAATCAGCGTTCAATTTCGATTATGCCGTCTGATTTTTGGAGAATTTCAAGAGATGTCATTTTTGGCCGATTTTGACAAAAGTGGAAAGGCTATACCCTTCCCACTTTTTCATTTTTGGCCAAATTTCAAATTTGGCTTAAAATACATGATTTAGATTCAGAATTGAATGAAAATCACGGAAATCAGGTTTATTTTTCTATTGGTCTTATAGTTTTTCATTTACATGTTAAAAACCATAAATTAAGTTGGTGCGCTAACAGAACTGTTTTCGTTAATTTTTAAACGGCTAGTCTAAAGAGAAAACCAATGACTAAATCGAAATCAGCGTTCAATTTCGATTATGCCGTCTGATTTTTGGAGAATTTCAAGAGATGTCATTTTTGGCCGATTTTGACAAAAAAAAGTGGAAAGGCTATACCCTTCCCACTTTTTCATTTTTGGCCAAATTTCAAATTTGCTTAAAATACATGATTTAGATTCAGAATTGAATGAAAATCACGGAAATCAGGTTTATTTTTCTATTGGTCTTATAGTTTTTCATTTACATGTTAAAAACCATAAATGAAGTTGGTGCGCTAACAGAACTGTTTTCGTTAATTTTTTAAACGGCTAGTCTAAAGAGAAAACCAATGACTAAATCGAAATCAGCGTTCAATTTCGATTATGCCGTCTGATTTTTGGAGAATTTCAAGAGATGTCATTTTGGCCGGATTTTGACAAAAGTGGAAAGGCTATACCCCCCCCCTTTTTTTTTTTTTTGGCCAAATTTCAAATTTGGCTTAAAATACATGATTTAGATTCAGAATTGAATGAAAATCACGGAAATCAGGTTTATTTTTCTATTGGTCTCATAGTTTTTCATTTACATGTTAAAAACCATAAATGAAGTTGGTGCGCTAACACAAAAGTGGAAAGGCTATAGAGCAGTAAAACATCCTGCGTTGCGCGTTTTCCACAAATGCGAAAATCTCATTTGTGTCAAGTTGCGGCTGCAGCGTCTTATGGAGAAACCATCTTCTTCACGTTAAAAATTAAGTTTTCATAACTATAATTTAGTTTTCCCTTTTCTTCCAAGCAGTGGGTACCCTATTCATCTTTTCATTTCCCAATATTTTTTCTAGCTCCAGTTATATCTACTTTATTTTTATTTTATTTTTGTTTGTAAGTTGCTCGTCTCTTTTAGCCGAAGAATTTCGTTTGCTGCCAGAAATTCGTCTGCTACAAGGGGATGAACAACAAACCATTCACAAACAATAGCTAAATAAAAATAAACCAGATAGAACTAGGACTAGAAAAAAATTTGGAAATGAAAAATGAATAGGGTACCCTCTGCTAGGAAGAAAAGGGGGAAAATCTTAATTATATTTATGAAAACTTATTTTTTAACATGAAGAAGTTGGTTTCTCCATAAGACGCTGCAGCCGCAGCAGACCAACTTGGACACAAATGAGATTTTCGCATTTGTGGAGAACGTGCAACGTAGGATGTTTTACTGCTCTATTTAAAGAAATGAAGTTTATAATTTTTCGTTGACACTTCTTCCGAAAAGTTGTCTGAACTAACTGTAAGGAAAAAATAGAAACATAACTTAAAATTTATTTAAATATGATTTTATTACTTTTAAAAATGTACCGAATTTAGAACAATAGATATTATTATAAGTCCTGCGACGATGATCAAGAATGGTGAAATAAAAATGAAAGTACATATCATGACAATGCAACAAATTTACAAATCGAATCGACGAATCGACGTTTGAGCCATTGCATCCCAGACAACACAAGTTTTACCAATATAACAGGATATTCTTGCGTCTAATAATCCTATAAATCTGACCACTAAAATACGGTACCACGGGGAACGTTTTCGCCAGTGACGTTGAAGACCGACGAAGACGAAATTGCCATTTGATTAAACTCAAAGCATCCGTGATGGGATCGCATATCGGCAAAATACTTGCCGACGGTCTGCCAGTGATAGAAAGCCAGAAAAATGATGATGTGCCACCACTGCAAAAGAACAAAAAGGTAAATACGAGAAATTTTTGCACACAAAACGATTTAATCAACGATTTCGCGCAGCAATGTAAGCTGGATTGAATTCGCAACTCACCTGGTGTGAACTACCAATGAAGTCAACGGAACCTGTTGATTTCAAGGAATGTCAAGAAGTAATTACGACATAAATATAATCAAAAGACACAAGTATCCTCACCTGGGAACCAAATCTCGGGTACTTTAGTGACATAGAAGAATAAAGCTAAGCCACAAATCAGGTACATGATACCAATCTGGCTAACCAAATCCTGCGAGTAAAAAAAAAAATTTAGTTGACAGACGTTAGAATAATAACGAATGACGTCAAAAACGTACAAACACATTTGGGGTACTAAATCCACCATTCTGCCAAATCCAGTGAAGGCACGGAAGGAATCCAAAACAACTCCACGAAACAAAGAAGATCAAGCGAGTGAGGCTGTAATCGTCCGTAAGAAATTTTGGTGTTGTTTGGAGGACCAAGGCCACCACAAATAGAGTTCCACTTACGGTGATGTAGATTGTTCTAATTTCCTGTGAATAATTGCAAAAAGAAGAAAAAGTTTGATTTTAAAGCTAGAATCTCAGAAATGGATGCGTTAATTATAATTGATTCTTGTTGCAGCATCGTTTCATCTTGAAACGATGGGTATAAGCACCGTTGTTATACCGGATGCAAAACTTTCGTCCACACCAACTTTCGTTTTCTCTTTTCTCTTCACACACATAAAACGGACCTACTCCAGCTGGAGCTGATATAGTTCAAGGACGGCCGTGTAGTGACTTTGACCTACTTTAACTTTCTCTTTCGATTTCATTCACCACATGGCAACATATTTCAGCGAGTAGCATTTTTAAATGGAGGAACCTGATAGTCCATTAACTTTAGGCTATTATAGTACATTACATCAGTTGTTTTTGTTTTTTTTTGCATATAGGTGCTTTATGAACTTCAACAGATAAAGAAAAGGCCTGGATAAACAAAATAAAGCGACCGTTGGGAGTAATGTCCTAAGTTCCCTTGACGGACTGATAATTCGTCTTAAATCGGTATCATGGAAATGAAAACCGAAGTTGTAGTCCTCGGTAGATAGACCTATGGGGGAAAGGGATATAAAATAGATCAAACAATCCCAAGAGTCTTACGTTCTGGCACCAGAAGGCGTAATAAATCCCGGTGGTGTAAATAGCCAAGAGGCTGAAGGAGATGCCACATAAGTCGTAGGAGAGCCAGCAGTGGTAAAAATCTTTCGAATGACAGCAAAATGTGTGATAGCCTGTCGACATAGCCATGCAAATCTACGAGAAATAAAAAATAATTAGTTGCTAGAAACAACAAACGAATTGGTCAATCAGATATGGATCCCACGAACCTGGAAACAGGAAACTATCAAGAGGCTGATGGCGCTGTCTTGCCATGAAATGTCATTGCTGTTGACCAGCTGAAGGACTTCATCCACAGTGAAGTAGGCGAAATAGATCCATCCGAGCAAGTGAGTCCAAGCATTGAGCGTTTCATTCGTCCACCAAAACAGGCTAAAACGACAAAGAAAACGAAAGGACATTTTGAACAGATTGTTGTGCAATTCCATTTCTATCGTCTTATTGCTGTGCGATTGGAAAATTTTTACGATACAACCAACCGGTTAAGAAAGTTTTTAGTTTTACGGTTCAAATTGCAATCCGCCTGTCACTGCTTCTGTAGTTGATCAATAACTTTCAGAAATTCCATGGTGCAGAACTGCTCACCATTTTGGGGGTACTCTGACCAGACTGTCTATTTTTACTCCGAGCTTGCATAGACTCACACACTTGTAGAGGCAAATTACATTGAGGTTAATGCGTGAGCACGTTCTTTTAATTAGAGTGTGGTTTTCTTTGTTTTGCTTCAAAGTTTTAACAATTTCCTTGCATCGGGCGTCATGTGTTCTGGCAGCCGTTCAACTCTGGCCCAGACAAAACCCCCCAAAGAAAGTGAAAGTTTCTACCCGTTGGCTGCGATATGCGTTCAATGTAGAGAATGTCCTAGAAAATAAAAATAAAGAAACAATCTACGGATTTCTGAAGATTACTACTGCCATGTGGAGTGAAAAAGCGAAAGTTGTTCGTTGACCAAAATGACGCATTTGGAAAAAGAAAACATGAAATACATAAAAATTCTGCCTGTCATCGGGACTTTTCACGCATTGGCGATTGATGCGTCTTGACCCGTGAAAGAATCATACTTGTTTTTGCAAAAACAAGCTGACAATCGAAGTTACTTTTTCGTTTTTTTGTTTTTTGTTCTACTGTTTGATTTTGTTTTACCTTCTGATGCACGTAACGATGCACAAATTAGTGCGATAGCCTCTATAGATGAACGGGTTGAACTGGAGAAAAGTTGGAGCTTCGTGAAAATTGACCACAACCGGTTGCGGAATGGCTACAGTCGTTGGAGATGGTGTTCCGACGATCGAAGTATTGGATTCCGACCTTAGCAAGCGCACCTCGCTCGACACGCTGCTGCTCCGGCTGCTGCTGGTCGAAGACGCGAGTTTGTTGGAGCAACACTTGTTCCGATTGTTGTTGGGTTCGTACGATTCCGACGTCTTCCGTAAATGACGGGGAGAAATGGAACGGCTACGCTTCCGCCTGCGGAGCCTGACATCCACGAAAGGATCGCTCTCCACTTCCGGAGTGCGGCGGCATTGTATCAGACGTTTCGAATCAGACAAAATACCCCTAGAAACTGCAATGGTGAACCGAGAATAAGGCGGGAAAGATGTTTCCGAGGACGATAGGACCACTTTTCAGTCCTGCTCAAGGGAATGCATGCATCTGCACCTGACCAATCTCGGTTACCGACTGGCTGGACTCGCCGGGCGGAGCGTGTTGCACACCAATTCAATGTACTCTCTTAACCGCATGGTGGCGCCTTCTCCGCGGGCTATTTTTTTCATTCTGAGGGCAGCTGCGGCCTCTTTTCTTTTCGTGGTTGTATGGTATCTAAACCAAAGTCGCAACAGGAATCTAGCCGACCCCTATTAGGATCGTTTGAATCTTGGCCCATGGTATTTAAAATAAAATGTTTAATACTATTCTCTCGAGACGATGTGGCCTCCAAATTCTGTCACAGATATATTATGGGGGAAATATTTTATTAAGACAGTGCCATTGATTTCTTAAGGAGGAAGAAAACACTAAAATGTTTACCTTGAAAAGAGAAAAAAAAAAAGGGCGTGACGACTAGAGTTTCTCACTTTCTATCGCGCGATCACTCCACTCGGAACAGGCTCGAGTTCAGTTCGGTTTTGGGATTCACACGCCGCATCATGTAATAGACATTTCCATACATCATTCATACGCTTTCACTTAGGCCTTCGGCTTAAAATGGGGAATAATTTCCAAGCTTACCTTGAGTGCAGTACTATATAGGGAGACGTCAAAGAACAATGACGAATGAACCGGGCGACCAAGGCGCTTCTCGTATGGTTGGTAGATCGAAGGGGCCGGTCGATTCCATTTAGGATTCGTATGGCAGAAGGTCATGACTTTTGATCGTGACCGTGATTTAGCTTTTTCGTCGGCAGAGCGAGACAGTCAACAACGGGTTTGGGGTTAGACAGTCTGCTTCTGAAATCTGAATACAGTTTTTTTTTTTTATTGGCGTTGCTTTCGGCGAAATGAGAGAATCTCAATGCCATTTAAACTGGATGACTAGCTGTGTGGCCTTTTTTTTATTATTTTATGGCACGATAAATATTTTCGGATTCGTAACAGGGGAAAATACTAGCGGAAGCAATACGACAAGAACCGATTTCCTGGATGCTATAGCAATCAGTTTTACCATTTCCCGAAAAAAGGATCAATTCTTGAACCATTTCCTCCACGTGTGCAAAATAAAAGATTGAGCGACACGTGTACGGGTAAAAAGAGCCGCACGGAAGACGGCATATTGATTTTAATTGGGCTTTTCAAAACGCAAAACGTTCCGAAAATGATAAGATTGTGGAATATTCTATCAATCAGCATGCGCACGGATAAGCGGACACCCGAAAAATTAGCAACTATTTTAAAAGCATCCGAACATTCGCGAAGCAAAAATTTGGCCGTCTGACCGTCTATCCGTCTTTCCCGTCGGTAACACAGAGGAACATTTAATATAGTCATCAAAGTGACGAAATATCAATTTGAACTCACCAAGTGACTTGCAGAAACCATTTACTCCCGAAATCGCCCTAGCTCGCGTTTCATTTCGATCTTTCTAGACTGTGACGGCCCAGTTGCAGACACAGCATATAACTTTTCCATTGGCTTTCTAAAAGAAAAATAAAGAAATAAATAAACAAACAAACAAAAAATAAAATAAAATAAAATAAAATAAAAAGGAGAGTACCGAAAAATTAGTTTCGAAACGAAATAATCACCAGAAAGAAGTTTCATCATGAGAAAATAGGCCGATGAAAATATCTGTCGGTTGGGAAGATATGTTGCCCGTCGAGACGTCGACGCCTTATGGCGACCAAGTAACGTCCATCGAGACTTTCGCTTTCGACTTTCTTATTGTTTTGATCCATCGAACGATATTCGTGACGTCATACGACCTCGCCAACAAAGTCCTAGTATTCAAATCCTTTCAAGTCCAAGTTCAACAGTTACAATCAGAGGCTAAAAGTTTTTAACGCCAATATTTCTCTCGCCAAAATGGCAGTAACAAAAATTTCTCTTACCTTGACTGAAGGTACATTGCATGTTCCAGACGTCGTTAAGGTCCCGAATTTCTTTTTTTAGTTGTTCTCAACGACTCTAGGATGGCCTGCGAGGTTTTTCGAAACACCTATTTTTAAATTTAAAAAAAAGAGCGCGAACTTTGGCTCTTCAAAGCCTGTCTCGGTATGCCACGAAATAGTTGTTTCTACGGGCGGTCAATTTCAAAGTGTTGCTAACTCGGTTTTCAAGCTTCTACAGTACGACTTATTTATATTCGCGCATTCGTGCCAAATCATATTTAAGGCGATTGAACCTTTCCATCGTAAGCCTGTGTCTCTTTCGATTTCGAAACCACGTAACACGACAGCGTCATTTGGTACTGTCGTGTACTTTCACTCGTTCACGCATCACTTCACCACGGCAATATTAGAAATGTTTGTTGTTTAAATGCCTGATTACAATGTTAAGTTAAATTCGCAATGCGTTCCAGAGCAGGCTTTTTTTTTCTTTCTACCTTGTGACGCAAAAAATACTTGTCCAGTATGCTTGAATAGACAAGAGCAGGTAACCACATTTTCATGCGATATTGACTTTAGCGATAACGACCCATTAGCTGTTTACAGGGCCTTGAAACTGGAATCTGACCTAGTGCTGATATCTCCTGCGAAAACAATGTAGTAACCAAGCAATTTATGTAAATCGAATTTTAAACAACCCACCTTGTACTCCGATCTCCGGGGGCAACAAATTGCGATTCAACTACGTGCCATAATGTCCCAAAAGATCTTTGACCCTACATATTTTCACCACTTCATTTTCTACTCAGATTCAGTCACATTTGATCATATCGAGGTCACGGGACTTTGCCTTTTCCGAATTGTAATTGTAATGTTTGCTGATCGGAGCTTGAAGCGGGAGAAAAAAGATTTGATATTCCCCTGATACGCCCATTACTTAATCGCGTTTGGAAATAGAACAATTGTACATGCCTGTAAACAAAAACAGCAAGTTAAATGGGTCACTAAGCCTAAAACGCAATATTATCGCTATCTGTTAGGGAGCCAGATTGCACGCTCACGATTTTGCTTCGCACATTCGACAACGGCTCAGAAGCTAGCAACACGAATCAAAAGTGAATGCCTTGCTTGGGTCATCATCGCCGTTGGAATTTTTTCCTCACTGCTTGGATTACTTCTAGATTATCCCTAGACGGCCTAATAGGGAGTTTCTCCTGTCATTGCAGTATTTTTTGTTTTTATTTTTACTCAACCCTTCACTTGGTACAAAACATAGGTGAAAAAAAATGAATTGAGGGCAAAACGAGCAAATGGGAAAGGGAGCGGGGAGGAGGGTCTAGCAGCCGGTTTTCATATAACACGGATTGACATGATCCCGTCTTTCAACGAAATTGTAAGGCAAAATAAAAAAGGAATTGAATCAAGGCATTATGGGACCAAAAAATAAAGAAAACAAAGGGTACGAGACAAAAATGAAATGGGGAAGGAAAAAAACCAAACAAAGGCCTACACGATGCGTATCCCCATCTCGTTTATGAAATTGACGACATCAAACAAAAAAAGACTCGTATGGAGAAGCATAAGAGAAGTCAGTGAGAGGATCAAAGAGATAAAGTGCATGTAACAAGGCAAAGAGAGGGGGATAATAATAATACACCCAACAAACTACATTCACAATTCGCTCGCAGCAATCCCAATGACATCGTCAACCTCTGTTATTTATATCAAAAATGAAAAACAAGAGATAATAGAGAAATGGAGGTGCAAAGAGGGTAAATTAACTTGGGAAAGGTAGAAGGAAAAAAAACTAATGTCGCAAAGATGGATTCACAAAATTCGATCTGACAAAGAAAACGCTTCCCACTTTTTTTTGTGCACGTTTTGCTTGCAAAATCGAATACAATCAAGAGAATGCCAAAAGCAAATGCAAGAGGGAAGGGTCGGAAGACGGACAACCAAAATTTTCAGGATAAGGGAAAGGGGGAGGTCTATATAGGCTTCCCTACCCAATATATGGCTGGTCACATCCGACACTCTTTTCGAGTTCCATCTACGTAAGTACCTCCAGCACGTTGTTTCGTCTTCTAGGTGCGTTCCAAAATAACATAAATATAAAAAAAAAGAACCGACCATTCACCCAACACTAGCGCACCCTTCAGATAATTCATTTTCATCTTTCGAAGTTTAAGTTTTTCTTGTTTTTTTTTTGGCTCTTTGCGTTGTTTGTTTTGTTGTGTATGTTTAATCTAAACCCAAAGAATCATATCTACATTCTAACAGATGACAATTGGGTCAAAAAATTCCGAGAGTCACGCTCATCAATAGGTCGTACGGCAAAGGAAAAATGAAAATTTAAAAAAAGGGAAAAAAAAAATAAACAAAAAAAAATACACATACACATGATTGGGAAATATCTTCAGATTCCATTGCCTCATTTTGTCGACTCTTTCCTTCCAGATACAATGAATATCCCAACTGTTATTTTTATGTTGCTGTTGCCGTTAAAGGCCGTCTTCTTTACTTTTTTTTTTTTGTATCATTGTCTTCACGATCATTTGTTATCGTGTCTTTATTGCTGGCTCCATTTCAACCAAACCTAAAATTAAAGAGAAAATGTCACACTTGTTTCTTAAAAACCATAAAGAAAAGAAAAGAAAAAAAGTGAAATCACAAAACAGAAAGCTTACCATGCCAGCATCAGAGAGTTGCTGATCGCCCACAATAGAGTTGGGCGACGGCCCACTCCCTTTACCCTTCATGTTGGAGCCAGGTCCAATCCACATTCCATTAACGCTGTCAACTCCGTGCTGTTCTCCAGGTCCGCCTGCAAACATCGGTCCCATCGGTCCGCCAGGCATGCCTGGTGGAGGCATACCATTCATAAAAGCGGCTCCATGGTGTTGGTGATACGGGGTATTCGAATTGGGCCCTCCGTTCATTCCGACCCCTGACTGTGCTGAAAACTGCATATCCAGAGATTCATTTCCATCCGACATGCCCTCCATCTGGCGTTGTAACAGGGTGTGATGATGTTGATGGTGGTGATGATGGTGCCCCATGCCTTGCTTCTGTTGCAAATATGAAAGGCCTCCGTCGTCATTTGAGTTGGGTGCAGGGACAGACACGTTGGGCCCATGAAGTCCTGAAAGTGCCATCCAATCATTGGGACTGAGGCCAGGGGGCAAAGTGGATGGATTCATAGCGGAAAGTGGAGGTGCCATGGGTCCTGCGCCACTGGCATTCATATCAGCACCGGGAGCGGTGTGATATCCCCACAAACCGAGGTCAGCCGGTGAAAAACCGACACCACCAGCTCCGTGAGGTGGTCCAGGAGTCCGACGAGTCATGGCTCGCTCGGTACCAATCGGCCTCAATAATTTGCGTTGATCGTCCTGCATGGAACGATGTTGAGAGTGTTGATGTTGTTGGTGTTGCGGAGGGCCACCAGAAGCCCCGTACGCATCATGGTTCTGTCCTCCCGAATTACCGTCTACATGACAGGTAAAATGTCACACACACACACACACAAAAAAAAGAATTGTTCAAAAAATGAATTCGTAAATTAAATTCTACACATTTTACCTAATAATCCCCCACCCGTTTGGGTGGATGGAGGTGGACCAGACATCCTGTTGGCTACTCCAGGTCCGGGGTATCCCATCATGCGATGAAGGTCGCTGGCAGATGCGCCAAACGGTGTACCGATAGGTGGAGGGTAGTCCGTCCCGAAAGTCTGGCTTGGCATGTGCTGATGTTGTTTCATATCACCACCGTTGGCTGAACCGAGGCCATAGCCAGACGGAGGGAAAGAGATTCGATTGCCAACGCCGTACATTTGGGAAGGATAGCCTTGCTGCTGTGGTCCACTGCCACCTCCTCCCCTGCTGGTTGCGAAATCCGGAGCGTTGGGATTGAGTTTCGCCGACGCCGAGAACGAGGCTGATAATGAAGAGTTGTTATACCTCGGGGGTCCGCCCATTCCCGGAGCCAGGGGGAATGATGGTGCCTGTCGCATATTGTCTACTCCTCCACCGCCCATCGGTCCTGTTGGCCTCGTGATTCCGTAGAAATTGGGCATTGGCAACCCGTCGAACTGAGACTGCTGCTGCGAAGGATCGTGCTGCATTCGACTTGTCGCCGTTGCAGGACGCATCCGCACGGTGGCCGATGGACCACCTGGAGCCAGCGAAGCAGCAGGAGGCGGAGGCATCATGTGCGAATCTGGCGGACCGCCCGACTGCTGATTTGACTGCATGTTTCGAGTTCCGACAGGACCTAAAGGTTGAATCGGAGTCGGGTTAAACAAGGGAGGTGTCCCAATCCGTGGCGGTGGTGTTAGCGGGTGCGGACGGCTGCCGACTGGAGCTCGAATAGGACACGAGCTCGGAATCGGTGTTCCCGGAGCGCTGGATGCCAATGAAGTCGGCAAGTCCATCGATGACATTTCACTCTGTGATTGGTTAGAGGCTGTCAAATTCCCACGGTAGCCAGGTGCTTTTGCTGCATCCACAACATGAAGAGATGGTCCAAGGTCCGCCTGGTGGCCGGTTAGGGAGTTAGACAAGGACGTGGGAGTCTTAGACGGTATGGGACTGACTCCAGCAGCAGCCACGCTAGCGAAATTCTTTGACGACGATTTCGAACCCTGCTGTTGTTGCTGGAGCTCCCTGGCCCACATGGTTTGTTGCGCCACTTTGCTGAAGAGATTGTTAAACGGCGAATAATCTTGAACAGGACTGGCAGAATTAGGCCTTGAAGAAACCAAGCTGTTTGAATTGGGAACGGAGACCGAAGACGAACCAGAAATGTGCTGGGCTTGGCCACTGCAGACGGGTCCCAGTTGGTTCATTTGCGCTTGCGAAGTAGCAGGCTGCGGCTGTTGTTGGACTGGAATTTGCTGTTGTTGACTTGTCACTAGAGAGGCAGACATGAGTGGAGATGTTTTATCCGACACCTTAGATGGCGCCTGAGGAGCGATTTGCTGCGGAGATAGTTTGGCCGGTGGTGCTGGGATTTGACCCGAAATGACCGGGGTAGTGCGCGTCGAGGCTGAACTACTGGTAGTTGGAACTGACGCGCTGCTACCGGCCACGGTGTAAGACACGACTGGCTTCATCGCTGCAGAGGATGTGGTAGCAGCTGGAACGCTAGCAATGGCTTTCTTCGCTGCGGGTGCGATCACTGTTGGATTAGCTTCAGGAAACAATTGACGCACAGCTCCACTCTTCTGCTGTTGCTGTTGTTGTTGCTGCTGCTGAACAAGCAAAGGAGCCGAGGTAACGGGTGGGGTCTTCGATCCTGAGGTAGACACTACCTTTTTGGGAGAGGAAGCAGCGACAATCAGGGTATTGATAGCTCCCCATGCAACAGTACTTGGAACAGGAGCAGGCTGACCAGAAACTGGAGCAGTTGTTGTAGGCTTGCTGGATGCGATTGTCGTGGCGGATCGGGTTACTTTAGGCTGGGATGCAGCGGATGCCGTCGTTGCGGTCGCGGATTTCCCTCCGGCGCTTGTAGCGGAGGCTCCTGCTTTTGCCGCTGCATTGGCGGCTCGGAATTTGGCCATTAACTCGTTAAACTCTTTCTCAGGTTCTTTGATCAATGCGCTGATGAGTTGCTGTGCCTGGCGGATGGATTCCGCCAGACCTTTATCAAAACCGTACGGTCACCCTGGCCTTTGCCTTGTTTCTCAATCTCAATGTGGGCACCGGAAATTTCACGGATGGCATTGATGTTGCATCCTGCTCGGCCAATGACACGGCTAATAGCGTTCGAAGGAACAGTCACTTTCTTCGATCGCTCAGAGCTTTGTATAACGGACAAGGTACCCGATGAACGGTCGCTAGATTGGCTTTTCTTCCCTCCAGCTGAAGTTGAGCCCAAATTTGAACTCGAGTTCTCCCGACTGCTGACTGGTCCTCGACGTACAACTTCCTTCCAGCCTTCTTCCCTCTTGACGGGCCGTTTGGGACTTGTCAGAGAAGTGGGTGACAACGATTTTAGGGCCGATGGAATATTATTCATTTCTTTTAGTGTGTCCAATTCCGGGCCATTACGTTGCTGATGTTGACTCGGAGGAGTAGGCATCTTGGCCGATTTCTCGGTTGCGATAATCAAACTATCCAACAACACGTTTTCCTTCTTCCGTTTGCTGGCCCGGCTCGACAATAGAGATGAATCTTCGAAGGTGCTGGTGGTGACCAGTGGCGGCGGAGATGTTTTCTTGGTAAACTGCTGAATCTCCGGTTCCATTTCTTTCTCCTTTCTTTTCGAAACTTCAACAACGACAGCATCTTCCACGCTGATGGCGGCATCGAATGCGGCTGTTTTGGCGCCTTTCTTACTCTTCTTGGCTTTGGAAGATTGCTTCTCTTCTGCTTCCTTGTTATTATTAGTCGGAGGAGGTTCCACAAAATCAGGAATATCACCTGTTTCGCTCATTGCATCCTCTCCGTTTTCGCCATCTTTATCATCGTCGTTATCGTTGCCATTTTCCTAAAAAGAAATCATGAACTTATTGGACTGAAATACGAGCAAATTTGATTAAACAGCACATAATTTTTTTGCGAATTATAGAAAAATCTAACGAGTTACTACCGACAACTAAACAAACATAAATAATAAATGGACCGGAAACACTGCGGTCAGACCTGGGAATCGTTATCGAGGTCGTCGCTCTCGGCACGACGTTTCTCTTGCTTTTTTCCTGCTTCTTCCTCTTCTTCTTTTCTCGCTTGCGAGCCGCAGCTGCTCGTTTCAAATCTTCGCGAATCTTTTCCATATCGAGCTCATCAAGTAAGTTAGCGGCATTTTTATTGGCCTCGGCTGCCTGGTGATCTTTGGCTGCTCGGATAACCTCCATGCAATGATGGCATTTTTAAGAAGGTCCTTATCGACAGCCGTCGAAATGAATCGTGTCATTTCCTGATCAGAGGGGAACTGAGTCACTCGTTTCACCATCCATTTCACAACTTTAACGTGACCCTTGCGGAATGCTGCCATTAAACAAGAAACTTTGCGGTTGTCCTAACAGCAAATAACAATACAGTCAGAAATATGAAGAGATAAAAATCAAAATCAACGAATTTACCTGCGAATCGATATCTGCCTTGGCTTTGTACAGCAGCTCCACCACTTCTAGGTGTCCACCATTTGCAGAGAGCCACAGAGGTGAATTGCCTTTCTTATTTTTGACATCGGCCTGAGCACCACGTTGCAGTAAAAGTTCCACAAAGTCGACATGACCCTTGTCGGATGCAATGGTGAGCGCAGTGTCGCGCGAAGAGGGTACGGGAGGCGCGTTGACGTCAGCGCCGTAGTCAAGGAGTACTCGGCCGACTTCAACGTAACCACCGCTTGCTGCCTCCATCAAAGGAGTTAATCCAGTCTTGGCACGGTGTTCCACATTGGCCTTTTTCTCCAGTAGAAGTTGCACGACCTCGTGTCTTCCTTGGAAACACGCTAAAGTTAGCGCAGTGTTTCTGTTTGTCTCGATTTGGGCATTAATGTCACTGCCCATCTCCAATAATGTCTTAACGGCAGCCACATGACCATTCATAGCGGCAAGCATTAACGGCGAAATGCCTAGCTTGGATCCCGTGCGCGAGTTGATCTCGGCGGCGTGGGCCAACAGCAGTCGGATAATGTTAACATAACCGCCTGAAGCGGCCAAAGAGAGAGGCGTGTAATCCGAAACGTTGCGATGCTCCTTGTTGGACCCACGGTTAAGTAGGAGTTCGACCACCTCGTAGCGACCACCTGAACATGCTAACGAGAGGGCTGTATCCTTTGTCCGCTCAGACTGGGCTTCGATGTTAGCGCCATGATTAAGCAAAACTTCGACAACCTTTTCGTGCCCGGCTGTGGCGGCCAAGATCAACGGAGTAAATCCTTTCTTGTCACGGTGCTCGATGTTGGCGTTCCTGGATAGGAGCAGCTCAACTAATTCCTCGTGGCCACCCGTACAAGCCAGTGTCAGTGCAGTATCATGATTTGAATCCGTTTCGGAATCCAGATCCAGCATCGGTAATAAAGGTTGACTGTATTGGCTAGCAGATGTTGCGTTAGGAACAACTGCACCTCCCGTCACAACAGATGTTCCAGACGGTGGAACGGAAGCAGGAACTGGAAGACCACCGGCAGACGACATCCCAGCAGCACCTGCAGGCATGCTTGCATAGTGCGCTGAAGGTATGGAGGCTGCCATAGACCCTGGAGGGACAGATGCCGTTCCAGGCGGTACAACACCAGGTAGGAAGGAAGAATAGTCGGGATTGTAGTCAGCGTAATCTACAAAATCAGGATCGAAAGCAGCCTGTCCAGTTTGAACAACGCCATTGACCCCAGTTAATCCTATTCCTCCTATGGCTAGTCCTACGAGAAGAAAAAAACGTGGTCAAATAAAATGGAGGATACAAAACAAAGATCAGAGGGCAACTTACCGCTTGCATCAGTAGTAGGAGCAGAGTACATCTGCTGTTGCGTTGCCGCAGATGCAACTTTCGATTTTTTACCACTTTTGGTCTTTTTATCCGTTGAGGAGCTGGCCAATTGGACGGAAACGGGAAGCGAACCTCCAGAAATCTGAGGTTGCTGTTGCTGATCGCCGGTGGTGGCTGGCGGATGCGGAACCGTAAAAGTTCCCATATTAAATCCCGACCATTTCGTGTCCAACGTACCTGGTGCAGCCACAGAAGTAGGGCCGGCAGAAACCATTGGCTCGAGAGCTGCTTGACCTGTCGCTGTAAATGAGCGAGGAAAAGCAAGACGAATGACATACCTTCGCCAGGGTCAATTTTAAATGAATTCATTCTGAAACTTACGTATTTGTAGCGACTGCAGCCGTATTTGCTGGTGAATTGCCAAACTTGGCGTTTGGGAAGTGACTACTTGAAGACCGGACGCAGAAACGGAACCTGTCTGAACATTGGTCGTCGAGGCAGACTGTAATTGCTGATAATGAATTAAGGTGGTTGAAGGTGATCCATTTCCAATCTAATTGAAATGTCTGAATTACAACGCTGTCTGGGACAGGAATAATTCATGTTGTTTACCTGGGCATTCGAACCCGAATAGGCAGAACAGGGTATTGAAACATTGGTCCCCGACAGAGGTTGAAAGGTGATTCCCGTGACACACTGAGCCGTGGATCCGTTGGGTAACGCTGCGCTCTGGACTTGTATGCCGATATTTGCCGCAGCAACCGAAACATCTTGAGTCGCAAAAGGGGAACAGGAGCCCCAGTGACTTGCAGGCCTCCGGTTGTGGAACTGCACGACGAATCCTCACTGGACGTGTTGTCAATGGGGCGTTTCTCGGCACGGATTGGAGATTTCACTTCATCGCCTAAACATATTCAATATTTTAAAAAACAATGATTAACACATCATGACACATCAAAACTTTTGAATAAAACTACCGTTGACATCGTCGCTATTGTAAGGTGGAAACTTTGCAATGGCTGCCGTGTCCGCGATAACATCACCATCGAGGTTGTTTCTTTCAACTCGACTGGCCGTTGCCGGCTGAACACTTCCACCACCAGCCGCCGCAGCAGCCAATGGAGGTATCTGCTGCTGAGGGAAAGCTAGCTGCTGTTCAACTTGGAGCTGAAACTGTCGAATTTGTTGTTGAAGTTGTTGTTTTTGCTGAAGAATCTGCTGGACACATTGCTGAAATTGGGCCGTGGCTGCTGCCGCCGATGGACCTTGGGCCGCACCAGCGGTGTAGGCCGGTGCCAAAACTTGTTGCTCCAATTGCTGAAGTTGTGCCACATTTTGCTGAAGCGCAGCCAACTGCGCCTGATTCTGGAGGGCGTTTTGTTGCAAAGCAGCCAAAGTGGCTTGATTTTGCTGCTTCAAATGTCTCTGTTGCATTACCTGCTGCTGCAGGTGTTGATTCAACTGTTGCAACTGCTGTAGTTGTTGGAGTTGTTGTAGCCGTTGCAGTTGCTGGCATTGTTGTTGTTGTTGCTGTTGGACCGCATTAGCGGGAACTTGCCAGTGTTGTTGATGTGCTTGTTGAATTTGGGATGTCTGTTGCTGCTGCTGCTGTTGCTGTTGTTGAGGAGCAGGCTGCTGCTGCTGCTGTAGTAGTAGTTGTTGTTGCTGCTGCTGCTGCTGCTTCTTGAGAATCTTGTTTTCCTTCTTGACTGCTTTGGCTTTTGGTCTTTCGGCTGGGGGTAGTGAAGCCGGTGAAATGGCGGCAGGCGTCACAGCATTAGAGGCGTTTGTGCTGGGCGCGGAACTGCTACTGACAACGTTGGGGTTCGTGACTATGACGCTTTCTCTCGGTTGCTGTTGTACCGGCTGTGGAAGGATCGAAGGAACTGAAGGGGAAGGCGTAGTCTGGTTGGGCACAGGTGGGGCGGGCGACGGTCGGGTAGATTCAAACTCAAGAGGAGGGAGCTCTTCAAGGAGTTTGACAATGTCTTCCAAATTAACGGGTGTCGGTGTAGTCAGACCCACAAGGGTGCTCCCTCCCATTCCACTCCCGCCGGGTCGATTCAATTCAACCTCCATATTGAGCATGTGCGTCAATGCGGCAGCGGTTGCCGGGCTTAGAGCCGTACTATGACTCGATTGAGAGCCAGACGTGTTACTGGCCTGTGATGACCATTGGGCTCTATCTCGCAATTCACGTTCGATCTTCTCTAATTCTTCTACCAATTGGGATTTCTCAAATGAAAGTCCCTCAGCTGACAGAGGGAAGCGGACCGGCAACAGTTTACTTTCCGAGGAAATACTGGCCGTCGAGGTGACGGTACCAGATGGATGCTCACAGGAAGGTGGCGCGACGTTCTTCGTCCCCGCCGAAGATGGATGTTCAGATTCGGCCGCGGGAGCGACGGGGGTGGAGGTGGATGTTTCAAGCGGCTTCTTAGTCAGCATTTTCTGGGCGGCCGCCGCCAATGTTGAGATTGAATGGTTTCCTCCCGCACTCGGACTTAGATTGGACGATCCGGTGAGAGGGGTCAGAGAGGCTGCGATGGCTGGCAGCGAGGTATTGGGCGAATGAAGGCTGGTTAAGGCAGCGGCAACTGCTCCCTGCGGTTCCGGTCTTCCTCCCAGTGCAGTGGTAGGAACCGTAGTGGTCACTCCTCCGACAGGCGGCACTCGCGGTGCTGCCGTAGGAACTGAATCCGTGACTACTGCAGGTGATGGAACAATCGAATCCTCCGATGCGATAGGGACCACTTGGCCACTTGAGTTCATGCCCGGTGGTAGTTGGGCTTGATCGGGTGTCACCAGGATGGAACTGGGATAGTCGAGTAGCAACTGCACAACCTGAGTATGCCCGCTCTTCGCCGCTTCTATAATCATGGTCGAATTGTCTTTTAAACGATGAAATGGATTGGCCCCGTGCAGGAGCAAAAGCTCTACGACTGCCAAATGGCCACCGGCGCAAGCCAAAGAGAGCGGTGTGTGATCATTGTTGGTAGTTTGCCTGTACGGAAAAAATAATAAATCAACACGATTACATACTGACTTAAAAGTCTAGCCATTATTAGTTGATTTCACCTGTGAACATCGGCTCCTTTTGCAATGAGAAACTGAACGGTACAGAGGTGACCGGCCCTGGCTGCTTTCATAAGAGGTGTACGTCCTCCTTCAGACGCATGTTCCAAATCGGCGCCGTATTGCAGAAGCAATTCAGCCACATCGGTATGTCCGTTCTCGCACGCGTAAGTCAAAGCCGTATCCCCGTTCCCGTTTGAGCGTGAACATTGGCGCCAGCTTCTAGAAGATAACGGACCTAACAAAAAGACCCAACGACATTAGGAATTTGTAACATATTAATGATTTCAGTCTTAACAATACACACCAGATCAAGATGGCCCTCTTGCGCTGCTTCCATAAGTGGCGTGGATGCTCCTAGTTCGATATCAGCACCGGCCTTGATGAGAAAATCGGCAACTTCAGAGAAGCCCCCACAGCAGGCAAGAGTCAAGGCTGTCTCTTGCGTCTCCTCAGTCTGTGCGTTGATGTCGGCGCCCTGACTAAGTAGCAACGCTACCATTTCTTCGTGTCCCTCACGTGCTGCCTCCATCAGCGGCGTGTAACCTTCATCGTTGACCTGGGCGAACAAAATTATTTCAAATGAGAATATACAAACGAACGGAATTCAAAATATATCATTACTTCTTCGATGTTGGCTCCACGTTCCAGAAGGAGCATGGCCAGTTCTACATGACCACCGCATGCAGCCAATGTTAGTGGTGACTCAAAACTGTCGGCGGGCATGTTAACTTGGGCTCCCGAATCGAGAAGAAGCCGGGCAACCTCGACGTGACCATCCATCGAGGCTTCCATGAGAGCTGTGTGCATCTCGTCAGTTTTATGTTCTTGATCGGCACCAGCTTCTAGAAGAAAACGGACCATCTCCAAATGACCCTTGTAGCAGGCCAGAGTCAGGGCAGATTCTTTGAACTCGTTCGAATGGGTGTTGATGCCGGCACCATGGTTCAAAAGAATTTTCGCTACGCCGACATGGCCGGCCGAAGCGGCTTCCATTAGCGGCGTGTGGCCATTTTCGTTATGGTCCTCCACATTGGCGTTGGCTTCCAGTAGGAGAGTGACTACCTCCTCGTGGCCACCAGCACAGGCGTACATTAATGGTGTGTTACCCGATGACGACTGGGCGTTGACTTCGGCGCCGTGTTCCAGCAGCAGGCGAACAATATCCGCGTTACCGGCTGAGGCCGCCTCCATCAGTGGTGTACAGTCGCCCTTGACGCCACGATCTTCTACGTTGGCCCGCATGGCAAGCAACACCTGCGCCAGTTCGTAGTAGCCAGCCGAACAGGCCAGCGACAACAATGACTCGCCTTCCTCCGTGGTTTCGTGAACGCTACGTCCTTCGTCTAGCAAACGCCGCACAGCGGAGACGTCGCCGTCAGTGCAGGCTTCCACTAACGACCTGTAATTAGAAAAAATAATAATAAATAAACGAAACATTCCAACGCGTCTTTCAAAAGGAGCAATTTCTCATATAAGATTTTTTTATTATGTCTTTAAACTGATCTACTTAAAATCCTTTAATCTATCTTATATAACTGCATCCTTTCAGCGTGATAAAAAGCCGTTGGCTTCAAATATCTTTATCAGCTAACCTCCATGAATGAATGTTTTGACTGTTGGGTAAAGTTCGTCGTAGGCGACTTGATCAGCAAAACATTTATCTGTCGTCATGTGCGACCCCTTAGCAAATATTAACCAATAAAATAGTTCTTGCTTACCGGGCTTCTTGGTGAAAATTACTCGAGTTTTCGGATCGCATACGAGTTAATGCCGCAGCGGCTTCGTCCAGTGCACAGGATACGCTGGACGTTAACCGACTGAGTACTTCTTGATCACCGAGTCGTTTGCTGTCTCCTCCAGTTAGTTTACCGATTCCTTTATTTTTCAAAACACACGAGAAAAATATTAAATCAATTTTCTAATTTCCATGTTAAGCTTTCTTTTCAATTACCTGCAGCCTCGAGGAGGGCTTCAATCCTGGCTTGTGTGTCGGGGTCGATGCGTGGTAGTTCGCCAATGCTGTGACCGTCGTGTTGGGCAGCTGCCGCTGCCGCCAGCAGGAATCGTGGCGCGTCCAGCGACGAGGCCGAAGACGAGGGGCATCGGCAGTCGTCCGCACAGCCCTCCACTTCCGACTCCTCCACAAAAAAAGATTCCACCTATAGGTCAATTCCCATTTTCACAATGACACAAAACAACGAGCAACGGTAGCCGAAAGGGGAAAGAGACTTGATAGTAAAAATTGAGATAGAAGAGTAACAAATTTCGAACTTTATTTTTTTGTTTAGCAAGCTTTCGGTTCCTAGTTATTGTTACCCCCATTGAATGAGTTGTAGTATTCGAAAGGCAGAGCCAAATCGGTACACAGACGCACCTAAAAGTTGCTTTAAATAACAGTGGGCCCTTCATTCGTTTCAGGCTTGACAACAGGTGCTTGTCATGTTGCACGAAACGTAACTAAAATGAAAATAAAAATAATGACAGCCGAATCGCATCTAGCTGGAACGATTTGGACTAAAGTGGGACAGTGCTCTGCATTTCAACTTGGTGATTTACTTTCCCTTCAGCTTGACATGTTTCCACAGTTTGCAGCCGGAACTATTTCACCACGTTTCCAAGGGGATCGGGCCAACGCTGTAAGCTTTATAATTTTGGAAAATAGGTGTTCCACAATCCCATTCCAAAATATTTTGCAAATCGGGGGAGAGGGGGGCAACGAACCACCGGAATCCCTGAGAAAAGGCTTCGAAACTCCCCCACCGTATTCCCCCTATATAATCTTTTGCCTCCCTTTTTTTCTTCTCTGCATTCTTTTTGGCCAAATCCCTTGAAAAAGGCCCCCCTCCTCCCTTTCTCTTTCAACCTCTAGTTGTCCCCCAAGTCCAACCATCTGATTTGCCATCATGCAGAACCTAGACTACTTGAACCCTGAATAAACCCCACGCCAAACACGGAAGGATGGACAGGGCCACCAAAAAAAAAAAAAAAACTGTCGATATGATAAACTCTTCTGTGTTAAACGACGATTGTTGCTTGACAATCAGATTAACAGACCAATCAACTGGTACTCCCTAGAAGTTAAAAACTGTAGTAAAATAAAAAAGGCCCTTCTAAGTAGAGCAGTTAAGTAAGTCACGAAAAAACAACTTTGAAAAGCTTCCAGCCTAGAGCCTATTCAAAGCGCAGAGGAAATCATTAATAAACTAAACATAAGCATCACAAACACAATTAGCATCTATCCTGATTCCGATACACTGATGCAAAGGCTTATAACACAAGATGGAACTGAACCGCTTGGCATTTTCATTGGTAAGCTTCCACTACAACTGGGAGTTGTCGCCTAGATTGGTAAACTGATTTTGTTGAGAAGAAATAATCTTCCTTTGCCTTTCAGAAAGCAACTTACCGAAAGGACGTCGTCACTGTCACTGTCAGAAGAATCAGGCATATATTGACGATATGATCTGCTTTGCTTGACTTGTTGGATAGCTATCTCAGTAGCTAGGGCTGTTGAACAAGAGGTGGCTAGGTCTGTCACAGTAACAGTCTTGTGATTCAGATTGGGTGTTGGAGGTTGATGAGTTGATGTTGGGTGGTTGTTGCTTCTGCCCGCGATGTGATTGCTCTTCGGGACGGAATTGCCTTTGCTAGGCTTGCTCGGCTTTGCACTGGCAGCGGACGTCGCAGGAGTAGCTGCTGCTGGGTTGGCCAATGCACGATGCCCGACCTCGTGCTGTTTCACGCAGTTCCTTACACTTTCAGAAGCAGAATTCTGTACCACATTCTGCATCTTCAACAAAGTAGGCAATTGTTGGATACATGGGCCAGTTGGCCGTCTTTAGGCGCTGCTGAGCTTCTTAAATTAACGAGACTTTTCTTTGATCCAAAAATGGGGACTTATCGGTGAGCCTTTGGGTGTATTACAACGACGACAGACTCTCCACTGACCTACTACAGCCGCCATTTGTCTACGTTATTTCGTACAGCCCAATGGATAAAAGGCCGGATGTCTCTCACCGCCATCTGTGATACGCGAATACGAACTTGATTATTTGTAAAGGCGGGCTAGCCAATGACATCTATGAATAAAAGGAAACACTATCAACAAGCACAAAGTCGAATAGATTCGTAACCCTGTAAATACGACGGAAAAGAAAAGAAATAAAACAAGTAATTTATGACCTTCATCTCTTACTTGATTTGAATTTAGTATAACAGCAATATGTCACAAATTAAGTAAACTATGAAAGCTAGAATTCGAATCGCCCAGATTTATTCGAAATATCATAAGGTTCGGTTTTACAAAGAGCAGACGTATTCGAGAATATACTTGAATTTTCCGCTAGCGTTTTTTTTTCCTTTTTTTTTTTGTTTTTTTTTTTTTTTACATCAAAGGAACGGGTAAGGAAATGCACGGATACCCCTGAGAAGCGTTTTTGGCAACAAAATCCAGAAAAAAACAACATCGAATGCAAGGATTCTGATTCAAACGTTGTACGTCGTCACATTTGAAAATGCATGCCGTTCTGCTGTCACGATTGGATTGATACGTTTTACGAACGAAATGAGAACTTCCATTGACTTGGCTGGTTGAAATATGTTCAACATGGTCGATTGATTATGGCGATTCCAGCATAACTTCGGCCAATACCCATACAGGCGGACAACATTGACCAGCTGTTCGTTGCGGGATCATACACTTCAACTGAATTCAAATTAGTTGTTCCATCATCACCTCCTACGACGTAGAGTAAACCATCATGCGTCACCACTCCTACATAAACAAAAATAATAACATATAAGAGAAAACTGAGAACTTAAAGCAAAAAACTATATGCGCAGTCATGTGATGAAGGATCAAAATGAATCCAATAAGGAGGTTATCAATACAGTAAAACTGTTCAAGGGTCTTTCAGTTTTTTACCAGCGTTTCTCCGACAAAGTGACATGTCCGCAATGGAAGTCCACGTTTTAGTCACAGTGTCGAATCTCTCGACCGATCGCCGTACCATGGGTCCATCATGACCGCCAATGGCGTAAAGGTAACCGTTCAATACTCCCACACCGGGCTCCGCTCCGCCGGCAAGCCTAAAAAGACAGAAGCAAATAAAAACTCTTCTATCGATGAAACCCTAGTGCGATGTACCATTTCTCCAATTAAACTCCACGAATCTGTTTCAGGTGAGTAGCATTCAACGGATGCCAGGCAATGCCGAGAAGCCCCATCATATCCACCAACCTAAAAATTCTGAACTTGGTCTAACGTTTTAAATCTGAAATTTTTGTCTGAACAATTACCGCATACAAGAGGCCATTCAAAACACCTACACCTACGCTGCTGCGTCGCGTAGTCATGGACGCCACTGCACGCCATTCTTGTGTTGTTGGATCAAATTTCTCGGCGGATTTCAGTCCCGTAGAACCATCAAATCCTCCAACCTTGGAAAACAACGGGACCATGTTTTAACGAATCAATGCTATCGTCGTCTTGTTTTCATGCGTCTTACAGCGTAGATGCAATTATTTAGAACGGCAACACCCAACGTAGACCTGCGCGTTTCCATATCGGGAGCGGGAAACCACTGGTCCAAATTCGGCTCATAGAGATCAACCGTGCGCACACGTAGGGATCCATTGAAACCCCCGATTGCATAAATGCGTCCGCAAACAGAAGCTAAGCCTGCCCTGATGAAGGAACCAGACATTTAAAATGAATTTTTGTATTAACTATATTTTTTTTTTTTATTGATTTTATATCTACCTGCACCGTCTGGTAGGCATTTCTGCAAGGGGATTCCATTTTTGAGTTTCAAAATCGTAACACTCAACTCCGCGAATCGCTTTTGGGCTTTGACCGCCCACGACAAGAAGAATCTAGGAACATTTAAGAATTTGAATTTAGATATTAGGCGATCGTTACTTGAAAATAAGATTATAAACAGCTAATGTGTCAATATACTTTTGGCATGCCTATCGGTAACCTCGGACGAGTTCTAGAAGTTTGATATATTTGCTTTTGATCAGCTTTGAGCAAATGATACTTAAGGGCTTCAATCAAGAGATCTTTGCCTACGGAAAAATTTGGAAATAGTTCAGTTATTTTGTCATTAACCTGTAGCGACAATGCCTACAGTGAGCATTAGATCGCATCAAAGTGTTGGTTTCGACATGCTGCAAAAGATAGTCTTGAGGAAGAAGTGGAAGACGAACGTACTCCATTAGATGAGATAACTCAATATTTCTGTCATCAATGTTGGCATTTACCCAGTTCATCACAGCTTCATACACCTGCGAAAGAAAGCTGTAGAACAAAGGGGGAATCACATATCTTTTAGTTAATTTGAAACCTTCTCTTCGGACGATACAGTCAATTTGTCGCTACTAATTATACGTATCACATCTTGGCACTGTAAACTAGAAAATTCTTCTCCATCCACCACGTCGCTACAAAACAAAACATACGTTGCTAAGGTTAGGAGTTAAGTCATAAAAGAAAATAAACTGGAGTATACCTAAAATGCTGGGCAGTGTACTTGTCGGCTAAATTCAATAAATCTATGCAACCATGAAGATCGGCAAATGCCCGAATTCCGAGACAATTAGATGGATGTAACTGAGTTACCAAAAACTCACTACAGGCTTCTTTGACGTCAAACATTTGCAAAAGATTGGCGGCCGGCAACAAGGTCTAAAAAGAAAATTTCCTTGGAATCAACCTTGTATTTTAGTTAAAGTTTAAGTTCAGATTTTTTTGTTTTTTTATAACCTGAACATTATCTTCATTGACTTGAATTTCAGAAGAATAGACATAGTCTAACAGGAGGCTTAGGGCTTTGGGGTCCACATCTTGAAGAACTATTCTGTTCTGGTTACTTTCCTCAAAGCAGCTAAACATAGCATGAAAGTAAGGGCTGCAAGAAGCCAGAACTGCTTTATGCGCCGGAAACTCCTCTTGATTTGTAGTTATTAGGACAACATCACAGAGAAATTTTTCTCTTTAAACACAAGGTTGAAACATTAGATACTGTTTAGATAATCAGGAGAAACTGTACTCTACTTTCTCATCATGTTGAACTTGGAAAATGCCTTGGAAAAGTGCTCTGAGTTGTGATAAAATGGCCTTTCAGGTGAAGACTGGGTAGACTCTTTCTGGGAGCTCTCATCAAGGGAATTTTGACTTGCATGACGGAGGAGTAACTTACTGTAAGGCCAAAATAATTTGATTTAGTAGTCATATATTAAAGATTAAAAGTCCTTTGAATTCATACTGGATACTTAACTGTTCGGCGAAATCCCTAGAAGATGAACTATTTGAACTAGTCGACATCGCTCGTCGATCTACGAAGCAGCTAGCATCAGCCGAGCTATGACGCAGAACCGCTTTTCAAATAAAGTGATATTCTGAGGATTATACCACTTGATTTCTACTGATTTTTACCACTTTTTTTTAGCAGTTTCAGAGAATTCAAAAAGCAGAAAATTAAAATAACTCCAGATAAGAAAGTTCGACCAGTTCCGTTCAAGTTCAACAACGGTCACTTTGTTTTGTTGTTTTGTCCTTTGATTTCCGTTGTGCTGTAGCAGCCGACGTTGATTTCATTCAAGGCCTTTCTTTATGGCTTCAGTATTAGTCTTCATCAGTCACATTTCGTTGCGTAATTTTGGGGTTACGTATTGTTCTACCGATAACATTTCAATTTTTAAAATTAGCTCTTGCCAAAATTGAAAGACGGTCCAAAAGGATTTTGGATCATTTAAAAGGTTTCTCAAAAGGACGTTCTGCCCAGAAGGTATCGCCATCTGCCGGTCGCTTGGGAATCTCGTGAAGAACGACGGCTTTGACATCGCAAGCTCGCAACCCTGCTTTCAAAAATAAAAATTCAAGAAATGGCACCGATTCGATCATTGGGCGTGTTCGCCAGCATTGTTATATTTTATTTATTTGCTGTAAAGGAAGGTATGACATTTGTTTTATTACGATTTAGAAAAATAGGCGATTTCATATTTTTTTACCATTTTTCCAAAATAGTACCAACATCATAATATGCCATTTAGAATTGTTTATGTTTTTGACACTTGTCAGCGTCCATAATACTACGGAATGCTAATGATATTTCTGGTAGAACGCACGTCAGGAATAGAGTTAACATTTTTTCACTTTTTCATCTAGGTAGTGGTATCAAATGCTGGGTATGCAGATCCTTGGAAGATCCCAAATGTGCAGATCCATTTGACAACACATCCACGCCCTTTTTTGACTGTGCCACCTTTCCAGAAGTAACACACTTACCTGGTGTGAAGGCTACTATGTGCAGAAAAATCCGCCAGAAAGTGAATGGTGAATGGAGGTACATCCGTTCATGTGCCAGGCTTGGGGAACCCGGTATTGGGGGAGATGAACGTTACTGCCTGCAGAGATCAGGGACGTTCAACATTCACATTGAAAGCTGTACATGCAACAGCAAAGATGGTTGTAATGCTGCAAGCTCACTACTACCTTTCAATCTCATGACAGCAGCATTAATTCCCTCAGTTTTAGCTGCTCCATTACCTCAAGAGGTTGTAAGTGTGTAATCAATCTGGTTTGTCAACATCATAGCAAAATGAATCTCAGCCCTTTTATTCATTCCATTCAAGCCGTCCAACCGCTTGAATTTTTTACGCCGTCCGTAAAGTGCCTTTTTATCAGTGAAACGACTACACACCTGTAGAAAATAAACGATTGTTTTTATGTGCTGATTTATTGTTTTTCTTCGCTCACTGACTGACCTTCTAGAGAAGGAAACGAGAAATTTCCTGTTCACTGTATGGATTATGTTGTGCATTCAGTCCCGTTGACGAACATGACCGGGACGCGTGTTTTTACAAAGAGTGAAAAGACGGTATTTGGTTAGTTTTGAATCAATTTGTAGACCTAGTAACTTAGTAAGTTTTTGGCCTTCAAAAGTTCAAAGCGTCTTTTTCAACAAAAATGAAATGCAAATCTGGCAACTGTGCAGCTTGAAAGTTTCTCAACAGAAAATTTGTTTTGGGCGGTGGCGTTTTGTCCACTTTTATTATTAAATGCAATCAATCTAAATAAGAACAAATTATTTTCAATTATACAGTGAATCTCCTTTAATTCATCAATGGCCACCCATTGCCTGTTAACGCATTTGTTTCTTTTCACCTTATTTGTTCACTCGGGTACGAAATGGACGCAAATTATTTTACTGTATTGAGCATACTGAAGTGCATCTAGTTTTTATTCAACAATTTAATCCCTTTGTCATCATAGGTTTTTCAATAAAATGCCACCAGTGTTCTTCTAGCCAAGATCCAAAGGGGCAGGATAACTGTGGTGCCTACAAATTATTTGACACACGAAAGAGTATACCCGTAGACTGCAACAGTGATGAATCTGTGACACCTGGAACATTTTGTGTCAAAATCACTCAGCAAGGCCCCAGAAGTTTTGTGTGTAAGTCTGAACTTAATTTACTATCATTATCTGAAACATAAACATCATTTTGGTGTTCTGTCTATTTAGGGGATGGGCGTTGGAGGCAGGTGATCCGTCAGCTGTGCATCTGTGGCTGACACAGGCGTGACAGGTGTTTGCAATTGGGGGAGTGAAAGAAAATGGTGTTTATTGGGAGGAATGCTATTGCGCTCAAGATGGTTGCAATGGAGGCAGTCAGATCTCTATAGCCCTTTCCTCAATGCTTGTTCCCATCATCATTTCCATATTCACAAAACATTATGCATGGTAGTATCATTCCAGGCATATTTTCTCACTTTATGGGAATTATTTTTCCATCATAAAGTTTCAAACAGTGCCTTTTTAGTCTGATCTGGTAGGTTGTTACCTGTCAAGACACCGTTTTTAAAGTACAGCCACTTTTAGTGTTACGGTATCAACACTTACATCCGTCCAGCGAGAAAAGATGTGTAACATTCCGTCCCTTTTTTTTTTTTTTTTGTTTCTCCTGACAGAAAGCGAGGAAAAGTCGCTTCTTCTGGAAAATAACTACACGATCTTTTTTCTCTGTCTTTTTACTGGATACTGCAGGTTTCTATGTTTATATAACGACATGATCTTGAAAATAATAAATGAAAGGGGAGCCCCAGTTGATGTTTGGTCATGATTGACTACATGTATCTTCCCAAAACTAGGCGAGGCACGGGAAGGAAACCGCGATACATCACACACACGGTGTTGACTATGTGTGTCAACGTTGCAGTGAGATCACCATTTCTGCCAAGAGTCCCCATCAGCCTGGAAATCTTTAAAATATATATAAAAAGAATTGCAAGGAAGAAAAAAAAAAGGCGTCCAGAGCTCATCGTCGTAAAAGAAGGAAGTTTTTTTTTCAGTATCTCTTACTCTTTCTTCCCTTGACAACGAAAAGAAACAAGGATGTGTAGTTCTAAAAGAGTCAGGAGTAGCATCCTGATATCATGTAGTCTCTAAACATTTGCAGCAGAACTCCACTTTTTTTTTTTTTTTTTCGACGGCCCTTTGGCTTCTTTTCTTTACAATAAGGGCGAGTACACCCCAGAAAAGCTGTTGTTGTGCACGGCAAAGAAACGTCGAAAAAAACTTTTTTTTTTCCTTATATTTTAACTGTTTTTATTTCCTGTCTTCTTTGACCCTTTTCTTTCTCTGATGTTTGCGCATCTCCCAGACCCTATATTCGCTAAAGCTTCCTTTTATAGACTATTTACACACAATTCACGGGGTAGGAAAAAAGAAAAGAAAAAAAAGTTACCTAAACTTTCTTCTTCCTCTCTCCCTTTTTTTGTCTCGTCAGTGTTTCATTCTTCCCCCTCTTCGGTGGGGAAGAACAGGTTTGTATTCACACGCAAACAGCAGCAGGATCTCCCCTCTATTTCGGCAAGAAGAAAAAAAAAAGTGAGAAAAAGCAGGACAGAGTTTGCGATGAAGAGAAACATGTAGAGGTTGTGTGTATTCGGTTGCTATATAGCCTTCACTTCCGTCTTCAACACATTTACAGGAAAGGTTTGGTTTGGCATACACTCTCACGGAGGGGGGTGGGGGAGGGGGGACTAGCAGCTATGTATTTTGGCTGACGTGAAATCCTATTTATTTATTTTTTTCGATGGTTACGTGAGCGTACGTTTCCTGGAGAGCCGCCCTAGCAACCACAGCAAAAACTGACATCGAGACAGAAACTACTAGACTATTCCCTTTACTAATACGCAGAGTTGTTACATTATTTTGTTCAATCTCTAGAAAGGCTTGTTAAAAACAGTAGAAATGCAACTCTTAAAAACAAAATGTTTCTTCCTTTTTCGATTTGAATACGAGCTATCCAAAAAAATAATAATGAATTGCTTTGATTTTTTCGCTTAGTTTATACGCATCATAGGACGACCACCATCGACGACATATAAAAACACATTTTGAATTTCACAACCAAATATAGGAGACTCGGAAAAGTGTCAGATGTTTTATTTGCCAACTCAAAACAAAAAAGATTTCCTACAAATATTTATTCTTTTTCCTTTTTTTTTTTAACTATTATGATGTGACGAAAGTCAAAGACCGTTGACTCGTTTATTGCAACTTCAACAGCAAGAGTCCACTATTTAGACGCTCCTGATATGGAGTTGCAAAAAGCAGGACAATTTATCAAGTATATGCATATCCTTGACTGTATTGTAATACATAGGAAATTGGAGATAGTTCGTATTGCAGTACACACTTGTAACCTGGTCTACATGGTCAAATACCCATTATATATATTAATATCATTATCTTGTACACTGTTCAGATAGTGTACGGATATGCGAAACTGCTGTAAAAAAAAAAAAAAAAAAAAAGAGGGAAAAAGGGAAAAAGGGGGCGAACGCTTTATTCCACTCGTGAAACTTTCCGGAGCTCGGATGCGCTAGCGTGTACATAACGCACGTGTAACGTATATCCTTCTTTTCCACGTTACGTATAGGGCAAAAAAAACAACAAAAAAAACCATCATAGATCTAGCTATATAGTTTCAAACCCCGAAAAGGTGGGAGACGGATGGGCTTTTTACTATAGCCGGATGATGGAGAGTTTTCGGTCTCAACTTTCGTTCACGATCCATACAGGAGAGATATCGTGCGTCATGTTCGCCGTTCGTTTGTTTATACTTGGAGAAAGTCATATTTTTTATTATTGATAAATGTAGTGAACAAAACAGCGCTACCCGCTTTAAATGTTATAGCTCTTTAATCGATTTATTTATAATTGATTGTTGAAAAACAGCTCGAGTATCGACGCATCTATTCGCTTTATACGGCGCACAGCAATCTCAATCGATCCGCGCACATCAGTGTCGCCTGTATCAATGAACCAAACAAATGAACAACTGTAAGGCCTATTATCCAAGCCGACGTTAAATCACTCGGCGAAGTGGATCAATTAAATCCACTACATTAGTCTACACATGTCTATCTAGGGTGTCGGTCGTGTAGAGGCTCATCATTTGCCTAATATGCCATCCAAAAGTGGCTCCATTTAATAGTTTCGCCTACGCTAAAATCAAGTCAGCTAAGCTTATAACACAATCATTTGCCGGCCAAATGAAGGCCCATCCCATCCCCCTCACTATATGCATAGCGAGATGATTGCTCACGGCTGTCCCTCACAATTTCGGTCCGCGCAAAATCGATCGGCGTCGCGGCAATTAATTTCCTCTGTGCCAAGTGGACTGTTGGCGATTTTCATGACATGCGGGGCGGTATGCACATCAAGACCTTTGCCATCAAAATTTCAATCCCGGCTAAATACCCAATAGCAAAGCATCTATGTTGGCGGCGGACGTTGGACCTGTTTGATGTTCTTTAATGACTGCCCCCCCCCCATTCGCCCTCTCCTTCGTTTGTGCAAGAGTTGGAGCGGACGGGAGTGATCCCCCTACCTAAAGGGAGATGGAATGAAAGGCATCACGTGAATCTTTGCAGGTCGAGTGATACCTATTAGAAGTAGCCTAGCAAATATAAATCGAAGGGGCGTGGTGCTACAATCCCACCCCCTTCCTTTCTTCCTCGCTGATTATTGCATACTAGGTGAAGATAATATTCGTTACATGTAGGCGGGTAAATTTCCCTATCTGTTCGGCGAATAAGGAAATTAAAAATTTCCTCATTTTTTAAGAGAATTCAAAACAAAACAAATCGTAATAAAAGTAATACGGGGGTGGTGGGCGTTATAGACGTTGGTGTGCATGTTCACACAGCAAACACATATCCCGCAAGTATTGAATAAATACGGTCGAGTGTGCTGGCTGAGTGGAGCATCACATGATTGGCACAGAGCGCAAAAGGGGGGCGGCAGTGAGGGGGGGTGAAGGGAGAAAAAGCGTCTACGTCTACGAGTACGGGAGTACAGCGTGATCGCAAAGTTTGTTAGAGCCTCTCTCTCTCTCTTCTACGCAGGGGTGTGTGTGTGTGCTCAAACAAACACACACACTGAGGGAGTATATGCAAAACTAGAGAGGCAAAGGGCAGCCAACAGCGAAAATCAGTCGAGTGTAGATTATATGGACACAGTGGCACACGAATAAACCAACGATTTATAGACGAGTTAAAAAAAAAAAAAAAGAAAAAGAAAAAGAAGGGAAACTATATAGTACACTAGTGTGTGTATGGAGTGAGGGAGGAGTGATAATGTATCGCAAAAAAAAATATTCACTTTGGCCTTTTCAGTTTGATATTTTGCAAAAAGTAGATGGCTAAAATATTTTTTAATGGCGTCATTTATGAAGGATCACGAGTATCTAAGGGGGAAGAAAAGTACAGGGAGACGCTTGACGCGTGTAGTCAAGGCGACCGATGAATTCAATGAACCGGAAATATGGGAGAGGATAGAATGATATTTTGCAACCAAGTTTCTTTTTTCCTGATAGTTAGGTCAAAATGAAGGTGAGCTGCAAATCGTTATTGTTAAAATCAACAAAATTCAAATAAGGTACAAGAGATGAAATTCATTTGCATGATAGTGCCTCGGTGGGGTGGGGGGTCAAAGCCAAATGAGAAAATGTATCAAAAAACTAAATTTTGAATCAAGTCTGAGATTAAAAAGGAGAAATAGCTTCAATTCCTGGCAAGTCTTTGCCATTTTTCGGACCCCGTAAATCGATTAAACTCGGTGCACATGAGTGATGGCCAAACGAATGAAGTTAATAATTACTTAATTAGGCCCACCAATATTCTCCAAAATGCTTTTTCCACTAACATTAATATCGTTCGAATTCCAAACAACAAAAAACAAAAAATGCATTTTCTCTCGTTTACAGAGTCATTCGTTTAAAACGAAAAGAACAAAATGGCTCTATTAGTTTACTCGAATTGGATAACTTATTACTTGCTCCTGTGTAACATTATTCCTACTATTCCTGCGGCTATGACGAAACACATGTTTGCACAGAGAAGTGAGTCTATAATTGAAGCCAACAACAAAAGACACACAACGCAATGAATTTCTAGTCTACACGGGCCACGTATGGTCGGCCATTGAAAACGTTGGCATCATACAAGTCTGGCGAATATGTAGGATATAACAGGAATTAAATGTAATTTTGCTGCAAAATTTACTTGCCCGAAGGGTGTGTATCGTTCGTGCTCTCGTGTTGAGATGGTAAAATTGCCTTTTGGAAATCCATTCACGTATCTTTGCCTCGCCTTCTTTCTATATACGTTTCACCTCACATGTGACGCGTGTACTAATATTTGCGCGCAAAACTAGCAGACGAAAAAAGAAGGGAAAATTGTATGTGATGTTATACAACTGTAAGAAATTATTGTTTCTAAATTAATTGCTTTTTAGACCTTTAGCGTTAAAGAAAATGTTTTATCAAATGGGCGAATAATAAATTATCTGAAATTGAAGACAACTACTAAATTAGCAAACACATCTTTTTGTGAAATGGCGTCTGTGCAAATCTTTGTTTGCATGGCGCCAAAACTTTTTTGCGGTTGGCAAAGAAAAACAAAATTCTGTGAAATTGGCAGGAATCCAACTTTACTTACCCCAAATCCCATATCAGCTACCGATACTGATTCAGTTACCATCTGATTATGATGTGAATAGAAGTTGATGGCTTGTAATTAAAATTAAATAAAGATTACATCAAGTTCTGCTGCATTTGTGGCACGACACAAACACCACGACCGCCATTATTGTCAATCCCCGTAAGGGAATTATCGAAAGATTCCGAATCCTGGGGATGGGTGAGGAAAGTGCCTGGCCTTGGAAATTATTTAAAATTATCCCTGCGAAAGGGAATGGTTTACAAATTTGAGAAAAAATCTACAATACTTTTGATTTAAATGTTTCTAGAATTATGAAAAATATTTAAAACATTCAACATCATTTGCATAAATGACGATTTTTTTACAAAATGTTTTTAAATAAAAGCCTTTAGTGATGTGTGTCTCAATCATTTTACTCAGACCGTGTCAACCGGCGAAAACTGCAGACTGGCGAAAAATAAAACTTAAGAGAAAAAAATATATGTATATCCATAAAGTCGAAAAGGAAGTAAAAACGTATGCGCATATCAGCCCACTTGGGTACTGAAGCCGTCATTTGCATATACGAATTTAATGTCGCAATGGCGGCGGCTGGTGCTGTTTCGCCAAAAAAAGGAAGAAAAAATCTTTTTTTTTTCCCTCTTTATTTTATTGTTTCTTTGCAATTGCGTCATTGGGAGAAACTGTACGTGCGTCCTTGTTGCCATGGTATACATTATAGGCTATAACCCTCTTTCGACAGTATTTCCTAACAAGCTCTTTTCTTCTTTAACACACAAAAACAAAATTACACAGCCACCATTTTTTTTTTTATTAACGAAATTATTCAATAAATGATGATTCATTCAAGATCACGAATTGAACATATTTCGTCTTCGGAGCTGACTTTTTCTTTTTTCCCAGTCCGTTATCAATAGAAAATGGCCGACCATCGAATTCGCAAAATCGTTTTTCCTGCCAATCACGTCAGCACATGTATTACCGGTTGCTATGTGCATCCCCCAGGCTCTGTCCTGAACGAAGATTTGTATCTTTTTGGACAACAAATAAATAACGCATTTATCGCCAAAAAGAAAAGAAGCCAATGACGTTGCCGTCTGCATGGATTCGCCACTTCTTTGCCGCCATTTTTCTCCCTCGTGTAATATGTATGGCCTATATCCATCAGCGTAGCTTTGGCCATCTAGAGCAAACAGTGCAAATGCTTTTTTATCGATGGTGCATATAAACGATAAAAAGTAAAGCGTCTTGGCAATAAGAGTAATAAATAAAAAGGGAGTCTCGTCATTCGATGTGAAATCATTCAAATAAAGACGAACTCGGTAAAGGAGATTGGCACACAACGCAGACGAAACGATTCTCTATTCAAGAGCAAAAAGCTCCTTTTCTTGATTTCTACTTTGTATGCTTTTTCCTGGATTTTAAAGCTATGATGAATACCAAATGTTTTCCTTCAATAGCCGATTTTAAGAAAATGATGAGACTAAATCAACTGCAGAGCGATTAAACAATTTTTTTTTCTTCATAAAACAATTGATCGAGGAAATCGATACATGGTTATAAGCGAAAGAAATCGGCATACAGCAGTAGCGTCGTTGCCTAGGGAAAAAGCCACGCCGCACAGCCAATATGCAAACGAATGCAATTCTGATGTAGACATGGCAACAGAATATAATGTCAAGATAAATGTTCTTTTATTATTTTTCTCGTGGGTCTATTCAAAACTGATCTAAACAGAAAAGAATTGATCTATAAACCAAACAATATACTCTAGTCTATTGTTATCGCATATGACATCATATGAGCAAATAGCGCCACGGGGTCTAAAAAAAAAATCATATAAAAAAAGGAGGGAAATATTTTCTTTTCCCTTTTTCTTTTGAATTCTTAAATATCATTTCCCCACCACAGTAGACGTAAGAAACTGTTTTGGACTCGATGAACTTACTCTCTCGCAGTCGGCCATTTTTTTTCCTTTTTCGCAGGCCATTTATCGGGCGGTTGAATGGATGGATGCTGCAACTGACTTTGTGCGGTCCTTATATATAAACCCACTCTCCCGAAGTATGTCTACATCGCCAGTCCCTGAAAAAGAAAATATCCCCCCCCTCTTTCCCATTTTATGTATATGTATATAGAGCTATATAAGAGAGAGAGAGAGAGCGACGCAAGGAAGGGAGAGCTATAAATGCATGGGCCTCTGCGGCTGCATCAGTTGCGGAATTTATTTATCAGCCGATCGATGTGTCGTCGACTGCTGCGAATAGGATATGGACCGACGGGGATAACACACACACGGGGAGGGAGGAGCTAAAACATCTCGGCCAGCAACTTATACAGGCGTTTGTGGTTGCCGGGCTGGAAGGGAGGGACACACACACACACACACAAAATAAAATTGGGGGAAGGAAATAGAAGAAGAAAAAAGAATCGCAAAAAAAGGAGACGCAACGAGGACGACACACACTCAGCAAATGGCGGATATAGAAGATTTTGTCGACTCTGACGCAATAGCAACGGCGATATCGACCACTATATACCACCACCATCTTTTTTTTTTTTTTTTTGCGTTCGAGACATTCGAGTGTGTGTGTGTGTGCAGTTAGAACTGGACATTTTTATGGGCCTTTTTTTTCCTATGTACTGCTGCTGCTGCCCCTCTTATCTGTTTGATTTTATTTCCTCTCAGTTGGCAACCGGCAGATTTATTTTACCGGCATTCGTTGTCCCCACACAACTAAATAAGCCAAGCGAAATGTTATTTTGTTTAAATTTAGGAATCATTACCTCATTTTTTTTTAAATATTCATCCCGCCATTTTGTTGTGCAGCGTTGTCATTTTTTCAAAAATAAATTTTATTTCGTCATTCGTTTCTGTTGTTTTGTTTTTTTTCATGTCCGCATTTGGGAAGAAACTGATAATGGTAGTATGCACAGCCTTCGACCGCGATGCTGGTAGTTTTTACATGTGAAGAAAAGAAAAATCGACCTTGACGACATCCCAATCACCTTATTAGTGCTGTTTAGCCAAACACCCGTGCTTATTTTATTTATTCGCCCACTTGCTTTTCATTTACTTATTCAGAATAGAACATTTCGTTTTGGGTGTTTGGACATATATAGCATTATGCTGTATTTATAAACACACAGCGCAGTTTTTCTGTTGTTGTTTTTGTAACGATAAAACAAGTGATTCAATGTCTGCTTAACATACGTAGATGACTTTGGATAGAATAAACGCCTTTCGAAATAACACGAAGAAATTGTACGATGACTTTTTTTTTTGGGGGGATGGTTTTCTAGGAAAAATTTATATTCAAAATTGGAACATTTCATTTCTGCGCAGTGACTTGTCTGATGATAACATTTTATTTTTCTGATTTTTGAAAAATTTGTTTTGTCGTCTGAAGGGAAAAATCACGAATTTCTTGGAAAATAAATTTACATAAAAACAAACGGAAAAGGGCAATTAACAAACAAAACTGGATCTCCTTGAACAAAAGGTAGACACTTTTAAATGTCCCCAAAAAAAAAAAAAAAGATGAACGCCCTGCCATTTCCATAAATTCCCTTTTTTTTTTGCTAAATAAATTGAATAATATTATTAATTCACCTGAAAATGATTTTCTGATTTTATTAATAATTTTTTTTTATTTCAGCGTTGCCAAGTTACAAAACCGGTTTTCGTCAATGTCCAACAGTCACAATTCACACGAGGGGTTACGCAACACTTTAATTCGACCATCATGAGATGGACATGGCCAATACAAATTTTACGCCGTATAAAACGCCGTTGATTGTTCATTGTCCGTCTTCTCAAAATAAAAAATGATTGAAGCTGAGCCTCTATTCACAATTGAAAAAAGGGCCATCAAAAGAATAACCCACCGTTAACGTGGTGGTTGCGCATTACATGCCCGAAGCAGGGGGGATAACAACAATAGGCCGGACTAGATAGGTCTACAAGTCCGGCATATGCAAAACCGGTCTTATATAATAGGTCTAGTCGCGCCCTCCCTATTTATTTTTTTTTCAATTGATGATTACACGCGTGATTAAAACGGAAAAGGTGGACCAGTTCTCCGATGTTCATCTCACAGCCATTCCCCTCTTCGTAACCAATTTTTTTTTTTTTCATAGAAAATCGTTTTCGTCGTTAGAGAGAACAATAGGTTGAATATTCAAATTTTAAAATGAGGGCCGAAAGAATTTTCATCTTCCGCTTTCGTCAAAAGAACAAAGTCTTCTTGTGTTTTTCTCCTATCGTGTCCGTCGTTTGTTTTTTGTTTTTTTTCCATCAGGAGGGGAAGAGAATTGAGGAGGGGAAAGGTATTCAGTTCCAGTTTTTGAAAATGAAATGTCGTCTATGGAATGTTCCATTAAAAAGTAGGAGTATATATCCAATCCTTGCCCACCCCTTTTTTGATTATAAAGAATTAAGAGAAAAACTTTTAGGGTCCATCCCCTCCCATTTGAAGAGAACAACATGGATCCGAAAAAAGGGAGCAACAAACAAAAAATCGAACGCGTCTTTTCGTGAAAGGCTTTTTTTTTCTATGAATAAAAAAACAAAAACGGAGCGCAATTTAAAAAATAAAAGGAGGGGCATGGAATGCGATTTCAACGGATAAAGTTCTCTTCTCTTTCTACACGACCATCCAGTTGTTCGTTTGTCATTTTTCTCTTTTCCTCATAAACAAAAACAACAAATAAACGAAGATCTCGGGTTTAACATTTAAATTTTTTTATCGCCATTGTTGATCGAATAATTCAATAGAACCTTCCGGTTTTCTTGCATGGCGGTTAAACACAGTTCCGGAATTCTATACCCCACAAAGAAATTTAAAAAAAACAAAAAATGGGAAATTTTCTGTCAATATTTTTCTAAATGTTTTTTTTTTGATTATTCATGACATTGTTGACGTGAAATACAAAAAAAAAAACCAAAAAAATGAGGGAAATAAACAAATGGACGACATTTGAAATTGCAAGTGTCCATTTCCAACTAGTATAGAATATAGCAGCAATAAAAGAAAAAAAAAAGTTTGATAGATTTATTGAGATTAGAACTGGACTCACCAAGAGATGGAGACAAGGTTAGGTAAATAGCGAGAAAAGAACGAAAAAGAAGAAAGCATAATAAATCGTTACGTGACATTGCCAGAGAGATTGGACGTCAACCCATGTCCTCCATCCGATAACGAATGAATGAAGGCCTATATAAATTCCTTTTTTTTTTAGGTTAAAAAAAAACACGAATAAAAGAGTGGCAGAAAAATGTGATTTCTTTATACACAAGTGTGTACATCAAAATAAGAATTATACATTGTGTGCATATAGGCTAGACTTTGTGTGTGGCCATATAACACAGGCCATTCTTTGTTGTCCTTTTAAAAATGGTTGAAAATTTATTTGAAACGACCGACCGTATATTACGATTATTGTTTGCTGTTTTTTTTTTGTTTTTTTAATGGCTAAAAGAAAAACATTTACAGCGTTTTTTTGGCGAAAAAGGAAATTGCCAACAGGTCGTCAACATAAAAAAACAAAAACAAAAGACTTAAAAAGTTTTATATTTCACAAATTATTTTTGATGGTTTACCCAAATTTTCGCCAAAAGGAAAAGCGTTGTTGCATTTATCGAAAAAGAAAAAAAGAAAAAACATCAAGTGCGACAATTAACTATGAAAATCATCTCTCGCCAAATCATAATAACAGTTGTATATAAATTTATTACGTGTGTGTGTGTGTGTGGTTGCGTCATGAAAATGCTTATTATGCCACGACGATGACTCAACCCCCATCCTCTTGTTTGGTTCCCAGTTGGCCGAGCTTGGCTTCTCATTCACGCGGTCATATATATATAGCAGTGTATCCACTAACACACACATGTAAGTATAAATATACAGCAGGAAGCAAGCAAAAAAAAATATGTATACTCTGTATGCCGGCTGCTGTGCTGCTGTGCGGTATATTTAGGCCAACAATCCGCCGATCTTTTGTGTTTCTTCTCCCCCCCCCCTTTTTTTTTATAATGGTTGTTACATTTGCGCGGTATGTAGTAAGAGCATAATTTTCTCTTATACATTTATACAACTCTTTTTTTTTTTCAATTTTCATCCTATTTTTTTATATGTGTCTTGATATTTAAATTATGGCAGCAAAAAAAAATTGAGAGGGTCACTTTTTTTTTTAAATGCAGACCAGGAAAAGAGGGGGACGTATATGGATACGCTAACTGTCATTATAATCTGCACGGTATTCTTCTTTCTTGAGCCAAATAAATAATAACGAGCGCGCAGATGACAATAACACGACTAGACGCCATGTAAAAAAGTGCGTTCGTCTTTTTCTCATTCTTATATTGCATTTACCCATGCAACCCTTTTGCCCCCCTCCCTCATCATTATGCACGTAGAACAGACTAATGTATTCCGAGTACAGCTCTTTTTACAGTTTTTTTTTCTTTTTTTTTGCTAATTTTTTTGGGGGTATTTTATGCGAGTTGAGTCTTTTATACACCCCCCTCCAAAAAAAAAAACTGATCGCCTGTTCCCACTGATTTTTTTTTCCTCCACTGTCGGATGGAGGGTTCATTTATATTGTTGCGTGGGAATTCGTATTCAAATTATATGCAAATGAACCAATACATCGAGTCTTAACAGTTTTTTTTTCTATTTCATTTGAAATTAACAAAAAAACGCAATGTCTTTTTGTTGTTGTCTTCTACTGATGTTCCGTTAGAAGGGCTGCTGTTGCCCGGATTGTCCTATAAACTTATATAACAAGGCCGTCGTCTTGTCCGTTGGGAATTGTAGAGGGCGGAGTCATACTTGTACACACACGTAGGAAGAAAAAGAAAAAAAAAGAAGAGAGCCTCTGGCAATGAATTCGCCCAGCAACAGCCAACTGGCGTCCAGGCTCAGAAATCTCTGAACAAAAAAAAAAGGGAAATGTGAAAAAAGAAATGCCTAATATTATATATCGTCATTAAAGGTAACATTCTTTACGTTTTAGTTGTGGGAAATGATCCAATAAATGTATTTTCCGATTTCTGTAGATTTATTTTAGTTACCCTCCGGTTATACAGGCTGTCCAGGTAGAAAAAAGCCCAGGGAAAAAATCTGCAAATGGCTTACCAAATTCGTAATAAAAAAGAAAGGCTCTTTTATTTTATTTTATTTTCAACCAAAAAAAGTGTGTTTTTTTTTTGTTTTCGCAAAAAAAAAAGAAAAAAAGACGGCACTTTGCTAGGGGACATGGCCTGCCCCCTTTTATTTTTTCGCATTGTTTTCTTTTCTTTATTGCTGGTTTTTTACCTTTAGGAAATGCATAGATGTATAATCTTTTCTTTTTTTATCCCTAATGCAATGACATAATCGTCAAGGAAAAGTTTGAGATGATTGTGATTTTTATACCATTCCTGAACCCCCTCCCAAAAAAAAGGAATTGAATTAGCCTTTTTCTTATGATTATTTAAACAAAATTAATTAATTAAAAATTCTGTCTTTTTTTTTTGTTTTGGTTTGCCTACTCAAATGTCTCTGTGTGGTATAAATATAGTAGTCTACAAAAGAAAAATAGTTTAAATTTTTTTTTTTGTTCCTGGACAACGGCAGCTGTCGAGCAGACGAAACTTGATTCCCCTTCTCCTCCTCCTGCTTCTTCCACAATATATTTTCCTTCATCTTAATCTTTTAACTGTACACATTTTGAGCTGATTAGCATCAGATTGTATCGTTTTAAAGTCTTCTGATGCAATCGTGTCGCAAAAGTCCAAAGTTTTGCCGTTTTATTCTTCTTCAGACAGCCTGGGCTGTTCTTTTTCGCCAATAGGAGACGCGGATTGCGTGTGTGGACTACGTGCACATGTTTATTTGACTTTAAAAGGACACTGTCTTTTTCTCCTCCTTTTTTTCTCTCTCTCAGTTGTGGTTTTTTTTGCACTCAGAGGTCGCTCCCGCTGGCACTCCCTGTTTTTTCTAACAATTTTTGTGCCTGTTTCGTTTCTAACCAGTTCCCTCTTTAAAAAAACCGAATATTTTAGCGAAAAAAAAAAACCTGAAAAAAATCTGTTTTTCTTATCTAACCTCCGATGTCCCTGTTTAGTGAAATCATTTTGGATCAAAATTTGTTTGCTAAGGAAAAAGGAATGGTTTTCAAGGTTAGAAAAGCGAAAAATGAAGAGATAAAATGATTGTAAAACTGGCAAACAGGCCTGATGGCGATCACGCGGCACACGTGACCTTCTTCCTTTTTTCCCGCATATTTTAATTGTAATTTTCGTTGATTTTTGGTCAAATTGTGTTGGTGGCAAATCCCCGCGTGTAACCTGATTTAATAAGACGCTCTCATGTTTTTGTTTTTGTTTTAATTTATTTGGGTTTTTAGCATGAAAGTCAAGTAAAATGTTAGGCAATATTTTGAGTGAAAGTAAATTTAGGTTTCTTTTCTTTTTTGTTTTTCTGAAAAATGTAAGGGCCATTATTTACACAGCGGCGGCTGTGTGTTATTGGTATATACTTTTTATGATCGTCGTTTCGTACCCCGACCATTTTCTTTAGAGAAAATAACAATTTAATAGAAAAAAATCAACATTTTTTTTTATTGAACAAAATTCATTTTTTAATTTTGTGTTGTTGCTTCCGTGATGCATACGAAAGGAAGTCAACATTTCGAGCTATTGAAATTAAAACAAAACAAACAAAAAATTTAGGGTTACCTCTTCAAATGACAGAAAAAAAAAGAGTTATATGGAGCTCAACTTTCTCTCCGGTAGCAGTTGGCAATCAAGCGGGAGCCCCCTCTGACACGACCGTGATTGACATGGGAAACAAAAGAATGGCGGAAATGCTATGTATGTATCTTTTTGTTTTTATACATATACAACCACCAACGGTGAAAGGGGTGGATGATTTCTCCTTTCTTTTTTTTTACCCGCCAAAATTAAAAAATGTTAATCTTGAAAACAAAAACAAAAAATATTTAAATTACATAGGAAGGGTAATATTATTTGGTCAGCCTTGACATTAAGTGAAAGGCATGATAAACAAATGTCAACAACATCTTCACACAAAAAAGAAAAATGGTTTTAAGTAGCCATATTCAAATGAGAAGAAAATCGAAAGTTGACCACCTGAATTAATTAGCATCAAGTTTTAGGGAGGTTCACTAGAAAGGCCTGAAACTTTTCTGTATTACACGTGTTTTCAAATGTTTCGTGTTGTTCTGTCAAGGTCAAATGTGACAAAACGGGTCTCGACGTGTTTACCCCCGCCAGAGAAATGGCGTTCAATTCTCCTTTTTTGATTCAACTTTTGAAACAAAATTGATGATTGAAAACAATTTTCGTGACTTTAGGCCTAATTTGCTGTGCCCCTCCTCTAACCCGTGCGTTGACATATTTGTGCAGGAATCGGGAAAAAAAGAATATTTCTTGTTCTTTTGTCGTTTCCAGTGACTGATCAACCGGTTCTTCACGTGCATTCTAAACTTTCGTGGAATTTGAACAAGCGGTACTATCTATCTCCTGGCCTTTTCGCTCCTTAACTAATGCTAATTATTTAGAGGGGTCATTGAAATGTATATCAATAGTTATGATAATTTCATTTCATAAAATGAATTTTAATGCCCTCTGGTAGCAAAATTCGATCTTCTAAATGTTGACCTGCCCACGAGTATAGTCGTTAAATAATCGATATACAGCATTTGGAACTACAAGTCGATACGTAAGAAAATAAACATTCGAGAAAAAAAAATGTTATTCCTTTTTTTTTTTTTTTTTAATAATGGTTTCGTAAACGAAAAGTGTATCCCTCACTCTCTTTTTTCTCCTCCCTTGGCAACACACGTCTTCTGTTCCCGCGTGCACACACTTCTTGACTTGCTCGTCCGGTCGGTAGTCGTGTTTCCAAGGCAGTTCTTTTTTATTTTTTCCTTTTGATTTCTTCTCAAAAAATAGATCGGTTCAAAATCGAGCATGGCTTCTCTGTCTAGGCGAGAGCACATTGATTCCAAAGATGTCTGCTACTAAACATTTTGGCGGCAAAAATGCATCCAACAATGAAACAACCAAAAATGTATTGTGTAACACGTTGTCGGTGGGCGAACGGATAACGTAAATTCGAAAGCAGCAATCGAATCGAAAAGATAACAACATTGTCGGCCTAGTGAAAAACAAAAAATTGTTTTTCTTTCCAATAGTTCAACACGACACAAACCACATGAACCTCAATCACGCCTTGCAGCGGTTTTCAACTCGAATCCGACTCGTTTTTTTATTTGAATTTTTGTTTTTGAATTTATTTTTTTTTTGAAAAATGATAGTCCCACCCGCCATTTTTATTCGCGAGTGTTTCGTGTGTCTCACATTTGAATGTTTTATGTTCCACAGTCTGTTGCTGGGCCTATCCTACGGGCTTCCTGTGTTGCCATTTTTGGCCTACGGCATCGTTTCATTTCAACTTCCTTTTGTTTGAATAATCCTTTTTTTCACGATGTCTGATCATGCTGAAAAAAAGGGTTGAAAAGCGAAAACGGCGAAAGAACTGATGAGCGTGAAAAACGAACTGAGAAACAGAAGGAAGGCAAGAACCCTTTTGCAGACTCCGCCTCCTTTTCCCAAATTTGTTTTATGGGATGAAAAAAATCTCGAGCCGCAATTGCTGCCATCTGGTGGCAGAGCCTCTACCACCCCTTTTTCCCTGCACAGGCCCGAACACTTAAAAAAAAAAAAAAAGGGAGGGTGGAAGAAGGAGGTGGGTGGTGGGGTTGCCATTACAGCACTGCCAAAAAAACTTTTTTTTTTTTTTTTTTTTCAAAGTGAGAAGGAGGAGGGGGCCGGGTTGGGAAAGATGGGCGGGAGAATCGCCATTGCCGCCACCGCCGCACGCCTTTTTCTCCGATCGGTCGACGTGCGGCCTCGTCAGTCTCAACGAAAAGCTCGGCCGGTGAGGTGAGAGAGTGCGGGACAGAAAAAAGCGAGTCGTGTCGTGTCAACTCTGCTGCAACAGACACACGCAGACCCACAAGAACGTGAACACACACACACACACACACACGACGTGACAGAAGAAAAAAAAGAAACGTGGTTTATCAATTGTTTTATTTGAACGAGTGTGTGCGAAAACTTGTCCCCCCAGAAAAGAAGAACAAAATCATTTTCATTTTTGCCATGTGATTTTGAAGAATTGCCAAGAAAGAAATTTCGAGTGTGTGTGTGATTATTTCACCTTCTATTGTGTGTGTGTGTGTGTGACCACCATCACCACCACCGGCGTGTGTGAGTGATTTGGTGCGTTTTTTTTTTTATTTTCTTCTTCAGTTTTGTCTCAAGGATTTTTTTCGCCGAGTGTGTCTGCGTGTGTCTGCGGATTTTGTTTTTTTATTATTTGATTCTTTTTGGGTTATGTCTGCCAATTTTATCGGCCAGTGTGAGTGAGTGTGTGTGTGTCTGTGTGTGAGGCTGTTTGAAAAGAGTCGACTCCCGCACGGCGACGACACACATGGGTCGGTCGGGAGCAACAAGAAACAACACAAGGCAGCAGCAGCTAGCCAATCAGTAGAGAGAATTATCTCCTTCCCCGGGGTTGCGGCGGTGGCGCCACTAGGCCTCTCTCAATGTTGTCCATCCAACGACGACGAAAAATTCGTTGAATTTTTTATTTTTTTTTTCCTCTTTTGCTTCAGTTTCTTTTCGGATGGCGAAATCAATTTGATGTGTTAACATTGTCGTCAACAATTGACGTTAAATTGTAAATCTAAAAAGGCAACATTGAAAATTCGAAAAAAGAAAATTTTTTTGCAAGTGTGTGCGGTTTTTGATCTCGTCTAACGAGAAGAAGAAAACCGGGAAAACCGAACGCGACCGAAGAAAAAAGTTGGCCAAAAATCCGCCAATCTGGCTCCTCCCGCTATCGTGTCGAATGTAACACGGTAAGTTTTGGTCTCATTTGTTTTGTTTTTTTTATTTTTTTCTTGTTCCCTCCAATTTCTTCGTTAGTGTCTTTATGAATGCCACGCGGGTCACGATTGTTGTGGTAAAAAGAGACCTCTTAAATCTCTGAGTTGTCATCGCCATCTTTGTTTGACACGCGTTTTTTTTCCAATTGCCTTGTACTGTCCAAACGACGAGAAAAGTCAAAGTGAAAAAAAAAAAATTCTCCCCACCTCCCCCGAAAAGAGAGATGAACCGGTTCTCCCTTAATAAAAAAAAAATAAATTTAAATTTTTTTTGAATTATTTTTTTCTAAAAAGAAAAAAACAAACAAAAAAAAACGGCGGGTCCTGATAAGAAGGAAATGAAGAGAAAAAAAAAAAGTCAGCCAAAATATATAATTTGAAGGTTATACCACTATTTGGGTAGAGCGCAGCACTGCATGTCCCTTGAACGTATGTTGAAAAAAACCAGAAAAACTGGTTGTATACAGCAGAGGGGTTAGACATTAGACCGAGACACAAAAAACCGAGTCCAATCCGCCTCCCAAGAAAGAAAAAAAATAAACGGGAGGCTCCCACCGCCCCGTCGCGTGAGTGCAGCTTTGGCGAGCACGCACGAAGGGCACATGTAAAAAAAAAAAGCGCGCCTTCCCCTCCCCCATTTTTTTCCCCGTTCTCTGCAAAAGAGTAGCCAAGGGTTCTCTCTCTCCCTCCGATTTTTTTCGTGAAAAAAAAAAAAATCGGATTTTAATTTTTTTTTTTCTTTCGCGGGAGTGAGTCTCGCGCTTGCTCCTACTTTGCCTCTCCCTCCTCCTTCCCCTCGGCAAAAGTTTGGTATGTGAGAGACAAGAGAGAGAGAGAGAGGAGTCGGTTGTTTGAGAAGTTTCTTGTGCTTTCAGAGTAAGTCGCCGTGACTGTTGTGGGTGCTGCGAATTTCCGCCATTTTGGGCCCGCAGAATGGCGCGCACCACGGCCCCGACTAGGCGGTGTCTCATGTGGCTGCAGCGGCAGCCGCGCACGGCCGCAGCTCAGCCTGCTGCTATTCGACCTCGGCCGACCGGCTCGACGCAAACAATTATTTTGTGAAAATAATCGATTGCCGCAATTTTTGTTTATTTTTCTGATTCTTTATTGCTTTTTTTGGGGTGGGGGAGGAGTTGAACTGAAATTTCGTTAGTTTTTTTTTGTCTCGATATATTTCAATTGTTTGTGTCGTCGTGAATTTTATTGGTGAACCGTCCCGCCGAACATTCCCCGGTTTTGTTGTTGTTGTTGGAAAAAAGTGAACCGGTGCTCTGTGTGTGTGTGTGTGGTCTGCAACATCATCAATCTCTCAGCAGTCAATGTGAGTTTTTCTTTCGCAACACTTTGACGCTTTTCAACTAAAAATTTCACCGTTTTTTTCCCTAAGTAAAACATTTTTTTTTTCTTCGTGACTTTAAACGAAACGTTAACGGGGTGAATGTTTGTCGGGGACTTGTCAAATATCGAACCCCGTTTCTTTTTTGGAAGCAAAAACATTCAAATATTGCGTGTCACTAGCCCGAAATATTTCGATAACAATTACCTGTACGTTTTTGCGTCTATGCCGAGTTGTTGTGCTATAAAACAACAACAAAAATGTCGAATGTCCGAATGGGGTCCGTTTGTATCGATCCAACAAACCTTAAAAAACAAACAAACCCATTTAAAAAAACAAAACAACTTTGAATTCAAGTAAAATAGAGGGGAACATGTAGCGGACAGTTCATTATGAAAAAGCTACTCCTAAAGGGACATGTGCATAAGGAGTTGTGCCATTATCATTGTCTTGTTAATGTGATTTTGACGGGACAAAAGGAGCACGAATCATTAACAGCCCCCCTGACACACTAGTTTTCATCTATTCCCTTAATCACGGAGATAGTTGCTCCCGCTTTACTCCAACTGCCCCTCACTCCATAAATTTCAAACTTGCGCACGCTTGATTTAAATGTCTTAAAATGACCAGTTTTTGTTTAAATCTTGGGATTTTTAAAATTGTTCGCTCTTTTCAAAAGAATGTTTTCGGATTATGTCCAATTTTTTTAATTTTGAGGTTGGATGGACCCTCTAGGCCTTTGGGTGGAGTCTCGCTATTTTTTGTACATCTGTGCAAGGACATTTTGGGGCTGGATGGAACAAGTCAAACCGGTTTTGTTTTTTTTATTTCGTTTTTCGAAAAAAATTTTATTTGAAAAAAAAAAGTCGTAAGTTTCAGAAAGGTCGGCCATTTTGGGGAGGGTGCTCCCTCAATCCCACACCCTTCTTTCTATAAATTTCTTGTTCCTGCTGCTCCGGTTTTGCTTACCGACGGGTGGGGGAGGAGGAGAGAGAGAGAGAATTTAATTGGCAATGGAAGAGTGGGGACACACGCTGGATGCCCTGCGGATTTTCTCCCCGGGATCGCACAGTTTTCGCCGTATTGATCGATTAGCATCGGCAAAGAGTCTCGCTGTGATGAGGGGGAGGGAAAGAGAGAGAAAGAGATCCGCAGCTGCGTGCGCGTGTGTTACACACACCCGGATGACCGGTGCTCTGGTTGACATTGGTTCTCTTTTTTTTTTTTTTTCCAAAAAAATGTGTAAAAAAAAAAAACTGAAAAAAAGAAAAATGAGGGCAATGGCAACACGCGGCGTTGCCATTACGGAATGCGCCATCAAGGCCGTGTAGACACGCAACTTTTTTTTTTTTTTCTCTGCATCTAATTCTTCCCATGTGTGTGTGTAGCGTTGCGACATCGTGCTACTAGAGACTCTTGATTCTTTTTAGGCGAGCAGAAATGACAATTCTTCTTTTTATTCTTGCGGTTTTTTTTTTTTTATTTCCTGCCCGAGGGGTTTCTAACCGAATGGCTTACAGATCCCGTTTCAATTTTTGTTTTCTTTTAATTGTGTGTATCGTCCAAAATATTTATATAAAAAAAAAAAAAAAGTATTGATGAGTCACCCGTCCCCTTTGGCAATGGAATCCTTTTATTTGAATGTAATCGTTTTAGATGACACTGGTGTCATTGTCTTTGAAATTTATTTGGCAACAATGCAAAATGTTAACGCGTGTGTGTCGATTCAAAGAAAGAACAACAAACAATCTTTTGAATGAAAAAATAATTTATTTATTTTTTTTTAAATTTCTATTTTTATCAAATAGACTTGGGCGAGGGCTGGAACAGCATGGGCAGCCCGAATGAGGCGGCCACACAGCCTGGACCCGGCTCAGGACCGCCCGATGGTGGTCCTGCAACACATCACGACGAAGATGCGGCAACTGTCGATCCGCCGCCGCCTCCTCCGCTAGCCGTCACAACCTCCGCCAATAATAACGAGGACCCTGCCCGGAGTAGTAACAGTAGTCCGAGCAGCACTACTGGCAGTACAGGTAGCACTAGCAGCGACCATTCGAGCACATCTAGCGAAAATCACAGTAGCGCCACCGCTGCAAGCAAAAGAGCCAATGGCAAACACGGCGGACGAAGATGGAAAGCCGAGCATCAACCGCTTCGCAAGACGTCGTCGTCGTCGTTGGTAGCGCACGAGGAGGGAAATGAAAAGCGGATCATTGCGGAAGCTGCTTCGCTGCCGGAGCCGGAAGTTGTTGTGACTCCGAGTCGTTTAAACCAGACGTCGGAAGAATCGGACGAAGATGACGGTATGGACGTGGATAGGAAATCTACGCCCAGTAGGCCGGCCAGTCCGTTAGTGGATCCATCGCCGAAACAATCCGAACAACAACAAGATCATTATTGTTTGAGATGGACCAATCACGGCAGTCACGTGCTCGGCGTTTTTGCCCAGCTGCTTCGCGACGAGTCGCTGGTGGACGTCACGTTGGCCGCCGAAGGGCGTTCGCTTCGAGCTCACAAGATGGTCCTTTCCGCGTGTTCCAGCTTCTTCCGCACGCTGTTCGTCTCTCACTCGGAGCAGCGACATCCGATCGTCATTTTGAAAGACACGAAATTCACCGAACTCGAATCGCTTCTGCAGTTCATGTACAAAGGCGAGGTGTCGGTCGAGTACGGACAGCTGGCCACGTTGCTCAAGACGGCCGAGAATCTGCGCGTCAAAGGGTTGGCCGACGTGACGACGACGGCGGCGGCCGCTGCGGCCGCCAGCCAACCGAAAAAAGCGGACGAATTGGACGAAGAAGAGGAAGACGAAGAAGACGAAGAAGAAGACGAGGATGACGAGGACATGTTTGACGAAGAGATGGAGGACACTCCGATCGTTATCGAACGCAGCGCCCTGGCTTCCGGATTGTCGTCTCTGACGGACTCGGTCGGAAGGATGCAGCGACGCCAACGGCGTCGACATCATTTGCACAACCTGAGCAATCCTTACCGACGATCTCTATTGCCATCGCATCCGAATCACCAAGTGAAAGCTTCCGGACGATCCGGCCTGGATGCGGAATCGCTGGCCAATCATCACCGACTAGTACAAGAGGGCGGCGGCGGCGGTGGCGCCATCCATTACCAGCACCACATCAAACGACGGGGCATTGTCAATGACGACGACGACGATGATTCTATAGTTCCGCTGGATCTCATCCATCCGGAAGTCATTCAAGATCTCTCTTCCAACGCCGCTTCCGTCGATCGACGCGCTCACAATTCTAGGCGGAATAACAACAATCCTCAGGCCAATCATGTGCTGCCTGACGATTGGAAACCTCCGGACGAACTCCAGCATCCGCCGCGGAGGCAGCTCAAACCGTCTCTCAAATCCAATCATCAGCAGCAGCAACACAATCACCACCATAAGACGCAGCATCGCAACAATGCAAACGATCCGGCATCCGCCGCTAATGTTTCCGCCAGCGCTTCCGGAAACACGGAAAAGCTCGGCTGCGTCATCCGCGATCCGGACGACGGCGATCATAATCACCGCTTTAAAAGCGCTGGATCGTCTCGCAACGACCCGCCGGAACAACACACCCACGATGCCGGACTTGATGGCCAAGAATCTCCGCTGGATTCGATGGCTCAAGATTGCGGCACGGCTCAAGATCTCCGCCGGATGCCTCCACATTCGCCGCTTCAATCGTTGTCTCCATCGTCGTCTCCTCTTCTTCCCTCTGGTCCTCCAACGAGCGGCGCAACGGCGGCGACATCTGGTGGCGCGTCTACGGCACATCCGCATCAACGCTTCCGTCACTGGATGATGGAGGAAGAGAGCGATGAGAGTGGCGAAGAGGTGGAAGCAGAAGACGAAGACATGGAGGAGAAAATGTTTATGGAAAATCGTCGACAGGGTACAAGTCGTAGTCACAACACTTCCGCATCGAATGCTCATCATCATCCGCCTTCAAATCTATCCATCGGTTCGCCGCAGCATCTTCCAATGGTACCCTATTTGATTATTTTGTTTTTTTAAGTTTTTTGTTCTCATTTTTTTTTCGTTTGGTTTTCGCTGTTAAATGTCGTGCAGTCGTTGATGAAAAAGGAAACGGGAGATTGGAACGATTCGGCGGCCAATTTACCAGAAGCTTCCGGTTCAGCAGGAGCTAGTACGGCCGGAGTGGATTCTCTTCGCTCACCTGGCTCATTTTCTTCCAACAGTTCCGATTATGAACGTCACGCTGACGCCGATCAGGTAGGAATTAAATTTTCTTTGTTCTTTTTTCATTTGAATGGTCGTGAAAATCGACTCCCGCAGGACGCGGCGCCATTTTTTTTGCCGCCGGAATTTTTTATTATTATTATTTTTTTTCGGGGGTCGCACACAAGACAAATGAGACCTTCGAAGCCAGAAGTTGACCTTCGTTTGGGTCTTTTTTTTTTTTTATGTGTGTGTTGGAGAACGTGCGTCTGTTTGTTTAAGAGAAACAAACGACACATTTGTCAACAAACTGAAATCCTACGATTTCAATATTACACACACATTTTATACGTAACAGATTCACACGCAGGCGGCTTTTGTTATCTATCCTATCTCACTCTTTTGGTAAAAAAAAAAAAAAAAAGACGTAAGACAAAAAAAAATATGCAAATAGGAACACAGAGAGAAAGAAAAAAAAAAAAAGACCTGACAATATGAACGTCAACTTCTTGTTTAATTTTTTTTCCCTTTTGATTATAAAAAAAAAAAAAAAAATCCTAATTTAAAAAAATGGGATGGCGGGAAAAATTTTAATTTTAAATTTAAAAAAAATAAACAAACAAATCTGGAACAAGAAGTTGATATAGTTCTATCTTGTTGGGGTTTTTTTTTTTTTTTTTTCTTGTCTGTCTGTTCTTGTTTGCAGGCGGCCGCCAAACGATTGCCGGAAGCGACGATGGAAGAGGTGTCGTCACCAACGGCAGCCGTGCTGGACACTAGTTTGGTATCGGTTACTCTAAGTTCTGCGCCGGATGCGTGTGCAACGATTGCGGAGGAACCAGCATCGCGACCGTCTCCTTTGTTGCTATTATCACGCGGGATGAAACGACAGCGTCACTTGTCAGCCGCCGGTCTCATGCCACCCAATTTTGCCGCCATTGCAGCCGCCGCTTCCGGCATCTTGTTTCACCATCCTGCGCACGTTGCCGATGCAGATGCAAATCCTTCTGGCGTTGTCCGACACCGTCATCACAGCAGCGGTGACGGAATTCCGGATCATTTCCATCCGCGTTCTAATTTGGAACAGGGCGGCAACCAATAGCCATTTGGTGGCCGGAATGTTTAGCGCTGCCGCCATCGCGTCCATGACGGCCATTGATCGTTGCTGCCCGTCTTTCGCACCTTCCGCATTAGAAATGGCCTCGGCCAATAGTCAATTGATTCATTTACCTGGATCGTCTTATTCTTCGTCGTCATCTCAGAGCGTCAAGTCTCCGATTCTTTTGCCTCCGTTCAACGCCATGGCCGACCCGGCGCCGGATCCGCCGCAACAGCAGAGGCCGTTCCGTTGCGATTATTGCGGCAAAGCGTTTAAATTGCGTCATCACATGAAAGATCATTGCCGTGTTCACACGGGCGAGCGTCCCTTTCCTTGCCACCTGTGCGGCAAAACCTTTTCTCGATCGACTATTTTGAAAGCTCATGAAAAAACTCATTTGCCTAAAGCTGAACGATTACATCCGCCGCCTCTTTGAAATTGTTTCCCCCTTTTTTTGAATCTCGAAAAGTTCCTAAAAACATCGTCACACCATTTTTTTTTTTTAAGGTGATCTGTGATTTCATTTGAAACTAATCGTGTTTAGCAGAGTAATACGTTTTTTCGCCGCTAGGGTTTTTTTTTTTTAAAGTCTCACGGCCTTTTGTTTCATTTCCTTTTCAATTGAGAAGAAAGCAAAAAATGCACTGCCACGAGTGTGTGTGTGTGTGTGTCATCGATTCTAGTTGATTAAAATCGTCACAGCTGTGTGTGTTCTTCTCCCTGACGTCGTGGAGGGTATTTCTCTATTCGGGGGAGATTGAAAAAGGGAGGAGCTCTCCAAGGGTGGGCTTATTGCGTGAGTCTTTAGCCTAGAAAATATTTCAAAAGCCTAGTAGTTAAAAATTAGAGCCCGTATATGCATGTAAAGCTTTTTTTTTCTTTTCTTGTCGGATGGTCAAGAACAAAAGAGTTGGGAGAGTGAAATGAGAGGATTGTCCGTTCGTCATCATCAGGGTAGTGTCTGTGTAAAAGGACTCGAGTTCCACCCACAGAACTCCCAAGTGTTTTTTTTTTTTTTCACTCCACACTCTTGTGTGCGCATTTCCCTCTTCTTTAATAGGCCAGCTGACATGTCTGAAAAATATGGGTTTAACAGGTTTTTGTTCTATTATTTAAAGAAAAAGTGATTTCCAGTTGATTACGGACGACGGAAGTTCGGCCCACATGTAGAGCCCTTTTAATTAGATTTCTTTTATGTCTTGAGTTAAAACACACACACAAAAAAAATGATGCGTCATCATCAGTGACATGGAAAACTGGGAAACCCTAGAAAGAAAAAAACTGACGTTTCCTCCCTGGTCTTTTGCGTAGTCCAGCTGTTATGGCGTCATCTTAGATGGACCTTTCCCCCCTCACTTTCCCGCTTCTGTTTTTTTTTAAAGGTGGAGATTGACACGGTTTTATTTGAAAACACTAAATGCAGTCGCAGCTTAAAACTCTGCACACGCAACTGTGATAGAAATTTGTAGTTGAAATTTGGAATTGGAAGAAGTGAATAAGGTTTGATACACAACTAATGGGGTGATATTTATTATCGAACGGATAAGAGTCGAACGAAAAAATTTGCATATTTTCAAGAAAAACGGGGTGTTATGTAAAGGCTTGAAAACATGCAAAAGAGGCAGGGTTTTCTTTTTTCAGACGACGAGGGATAACGTACACTAACATTATTTCCTATTACTCAATAAGTCAAATTTAAAAACAAAACAAATGTAGTTGGAATAAAATGTTGTTAGCATCAATTATTTTCGTTTTCTTTAATGATATTTAATTTCAATTGTTTTTGATCTCTTGTATCAATTTTCCTTTCACATTTTTTTTGAATTTTATTCAAAAATACATTCACTCTGAAATCGAAAACAAGAAAAACAAACAAGTTTTTTTTTTTTTTATCATCTCGTGAAAGAAAAAAAAAATGCTGGGCAGAGCTGTAGCCTCGAATAAATAAATTTAAAAAAAATACTACGCCATCTTGCACATAGCGTGTGTGTGTGTGTGTGTGCCGGTTCTATGCGGGATTTTCAAGGTCTTCGGGTCCCGAATGTAGACGACGGCCATGAAAAAAAAAAAAAAATGAGAACTTGACGAAATAAACGGCATAGTTCCTTTATTTGGTCGAAGAGAGTCGACATTGATTTTTTGTTGCCCGACCAGTTTTGCCATTAAATAAAAACGAGTTTTTTTTTTTTTTTTTCATCGTCCGTCTGATCCATCATTCCGATTGCTCCGATGGAGCAAACTGATACCTTGACTGTCTCATGTCTTTTTTTTTTTCCTTTTCGTGAACCGAAAGAGATACAACAAAATAAAGGAGGGCTAAGAAATAATTTTTTCTTTTTTTCCTTTTAATTTTTTTTTTTGGTGTGCAAGAAAGAGAAGAGGTCGGATAACAACATTCTGCTGGTCCGAATTCGAAACGGGCGCAAGGCAACCAATGGCGTCCCTTTCTTATTTTCAACCCTTTTTTTTTGTGTGTCCAAAGAGATTATGCGGGGCCTTGGTATTATAATCGTAATTCTCTACTAGTAGTCTAAAGCTTACTCCGTTTTTTTTTTTTGGCCTGGACGACGCTTGGTTTCTCAAATCCCCCCCCCCCCTTTTTTTTATATTCGGTTAAATATTCAAATTCTACTTTCGATGGCAGCAGCAGTTGCGCACAAAAACACGACCCCTTGTATTTATATATACAAAAAAAATGTGATGTATTTTGAAAAATAAATTTAAAGCGTGGATTCAAAAAAAAAACAAACATGGGGGGGAATGGATTTGTGTGGATTCACTAGTGAAAGAAAAGAAGAGGGGGGAAATAAAATTGAACACACGCACAAAAAAAAAAAACGAGAGCTTGACCGTTACGCTCACATCTTTCAACGTGAATAAACTCACCCTATCCTCCTCTTTTTTTCAAACTCGCAACTAGAGAAGTAAAAAACCCTTTTCTGTCCCTTCTCACGCAGACGTTTTTTTCCTTTTTTTTATAGTGTGTGTCGTAGGGAAAAAAAAAAAAGAGATGAATTTGAGACTTTGAAACTTGTCTCTCTGTGTGTGTGTTTGCCAGTTATGTGCTTTCTCTTATTCAACAACGCCCCTTGAGGGAATGACGGCCCCCATCCGGCTGTGCTGCCCGGTGAACCCCCAGCCTATTTATATGTCGACATCAAGGCCGACCTTTCTTCTGCATTTGATACACACGAACGAACGCACAAGTTTTATTTTTGTTCATATACACACACACATCTTGTGTGTGTGTGTGTATTAATGTACAGACACTGTCTAGCCTCTTCAGAAATGCTACACGGACGGCCAGTCACGTTATTTACACGTTTCAAAGATTTAGGTAGGCCGGCGGCCGTGCCGAAACCTTGAGTTGCGCATTATAAATTGTCTGCTGGTTGAAGGACGTTTTTCTTTTCTTGCTAGGCCCAGCAGGAATGACGTCATTCCGTAGACTGATTTAGATGTACACAGTGTGTTTGTGTGTGTCAGACGAAGGCTATAAATAATAATAGGAAAGAAAATGTCCGGCTCGGTTGCGGGATCAGATCAATACTGGTCGTCCTGCAAAAACTTTGTTCTTTCTTTATAGCGGGAGATTTGAAAGAAATTAAACGTTTTCTTTTTTTAAATGAACGACTGTCTCTCTGGAGATGCTATTTTATTTTTGTACTTTTCATTATTAAATACCAATAATGAAACGAACACAAAATTGAATTGTTCTGAGAGGGAGGGGGGAGGTAAAAGTATTTCCAAGCCATCGCTTCACATTGGCAAATGCCATCCGGGGACGAGGATTTATTATTAATGATATGCTTTTAAGCCAAAAAAAAAAAAAAAATCCCCTCCTCAGCATCTTTTCTACCCTCAAGAAAAAGAAGAAGTAGCTCCTGCATATCAAACTCGATAGATAATTACGTGACAGCCACGAACGAATAGCAATCGATTCTCCATTTTTTTGTTGAACCGATGAAAAACGGAAACGCGTCATTGTTTCAACATTTATACATTTTTTTTTTGGGGTGTGTGTCTTCGAATGCTTAACCGCAAAACGTTAATGCGCAGTCGTAGTTCCGCCTACGCCCCATTTTTGTCCACCCCCCCCTCTACATTTTTCGCGACTGTTAAACAAAAAAAAGAAAAAAAACGTGTCGGATGCGGGAGAGCCAATCCATCGGATGCAAACGTTCTTCGGAGAAACGATGAGCTAGGGAGGGAAAGAGGATCTATTTTTTTTTTTCTTATAGGACTATCTTAATATCCTTACAAGATCTTTTGATGAACGATGGAAAGAGGGGAGGGGATGATGGACGAGGAAATCTGATCTTTTGGCCGAGAGAACATAAGGAGGAAAAAGCGGGAGCAAAAAAAAAAAATCAGGAGGATTGGCGAGAGCGTGTAGCCATGGAAAATGGAGATGAAGAGGAGGGAGAGAGAGAGGGGTGGAGAGAACGGGAGTTTCCGGATGAATATTGCAAAAGTGAGAGAGAGAGAGAGAGGGTCTTTTGTTTTTTGGCGCGTAAGAGTTTTAAAGGAGGGAGGGGGTTGGGCGTGGAAGAGCTAAAAAGCGTCGAGTGCGGAAACGGAAGAAGAGGAGGGAGGAATTATATGCAGGACACATACTCCTGTGTGTGCGTGTGTGTGTGTGTCTGCACGCCGGGGTTGATTGAATGAATAGCGAAAAACGGGGTGGGGTTGCGAGGGAGGTAACACACGCGAAACAAATGGAATAGCACAAGAGGGGGTGGGAAATGAGGGGAGGGGAAACGGCAGAAGAGAGAGAGAAACAGGGGACGGCAAAGGTAGATGGAAAGTGAAGAGTAGGTCGCTGCGAATCGCGCGGGACGACGCCAAAAGACGCCGTGATCGTGCGTCCGACCGACGCTTTTCTCCAAATCATCCGCCGCCCTCCTTTTTAATTTTGAAATAAATAAATAAAAATGCCTTTAACTACAGGATAACAAACGTTTTTGTGTGTGTGTGTGTGTTTGTGTGCGCGTGTCTTGCCGGAAGTGCGGAGGCCTTTTGAAATTAAAAAAAAATAATAATAATTGGCGAAAATTTATCGCGTGACGTGAGATCAGATAGGCAGAGGTGATCATGCAACGGCAACAGCATCCGCCATCTGCCGGAAGAATCCACTTCGACAGTCCAGTTTTCGTCACGTTTTGTTGTTGTGCCAACGGCCGACCGTACCGGAATTAATGTGCCACTTTCTATTCGGGTCTGTACAATTTGTATTTGGTAAAAGGAAACGATGTGCCGATCTCTATTTTGATTGAACGTATATATCCAATAAGAAAGGCGTGCGACCAGTTGAGCCTACGAGTGTGACGTCGTTATCGTCATCATCATGAAATCATGATTTGTTGGTTAGCAACCGTTTTCGACCGTACAAGAAAAAAAAATGTTTAGCCAATGTTCGTTCCAGTTGGGTTTGCAATTCGTTGCTTTTCCTTGGTCGTATTTCTAATTTTTGTTTCAATGTTGTTTCTTTTCCTTGTTGGTCAGTTGTCTGTCAACCATTCGCTTTGGGGGGCGGGTATGTTGTGGTCGTTGTGGTCAAGTTGAATAACGTTGGCGTAAGACGCGTCTAATTGCACGAGATAATTCCCGTTATTTAATTTTCCTCATTTGGAATTTCCATTTTTATTGCGTCAACCATCAGCCGTTTGTTTTTGTTTTCCGCAATCAATAAAAACTAACCAAACAATGGCCTAGATTTGAGTTAAAAAAAAAAGATACTCAATAACCCCAATCAAAATAATTAAATTGAATTAAAAAAAATTGAAATTAAATAAATGTGACGTCTATTTTTAGTTCTTGGACGGCCAGATGCCGACGGCCGAGGTGGTGATTGAAGAGGGCGAGTATCTCAACTTCTCCGGCAGCGGAGGAGGCGCCTCTAGCGGACTGAGGATGAGGCACACAGGGACGGCGGCGGCGGCCGGAAGAGTCATCACAGCCATAAAACACCGACTGGTGGCGATCTTGGCAACCATCACCATCACCACCACCATCAGCAACAGCATCGCAGCAGTAGCGCCAACGCCGCCGCCGGAAGTAGCATTCATCCGGCCGGACGACCCAAGAGGTTCCTCTCGTTCCCGGAAGGAGCCGCCTCGATCGCCGAAGGCTCTGCTCATCACTCGTCTGCCGGCGGTAGCGGACGGGGTCGCAAGGACGGCGGATTAAGCGGAAGTGATTACCGCGACGAGGTGTCGGTCGTAGTCAGCCGCTCGGGCGCTGGCGGAGGAAGCGGATCCGGAGCGAATGAAACGTCGTCTTCGTCCAATTTCCTTTCGTCCATTTTGCCGATGGTGGTGCCGCAATTCGACTTTGGCATGCGCTTCGCCGGCATGCCATTGGCCATGCCGTTTGCCGGAATGAATCCATCCCATTACCGGAGTAGTAACAGTAACGCCTCTGGTGCAGCTAGTCGGTCGGGTAACAATACGCCCCGGCCAGGACCATCTTCCTCGTCGTCTTCCTCCCATCAATTACAACAACAACAACAATCAAAACAACAGCAGCAGCACAGCAGCAACAGCAACAACAACACAATGCGGCGGATGGAGAAGAGTCGGGCGCAGGGCCCGGATCGCAGCGCAGCGGTGCCAGCAGCACGGCCAGCGACGTGGGCGTGTGCCGCGACTCTCCGTCATCGTCTTCCGCTTCGACGAGGGCCGTCGCCGCGTCCGGCTTCCCATTTCCGACGTCCATCTCGCTGATCGAATCTCACGTTGGCGTCGGCTTCACGCTCGGCTCGCGCGAGAAACCGTACAAGTGCGAACAGTGCGGCCAGTGCTACAAGTACCTGTCGGCCTTCACCAAACACAAGGAGCAAAACCACACGGCCCGTCTGCCCGGCGAGAAGCCGTTCCGCTGCGAAATTTGCGGCATGCAGTTCAAGTATCTCAAATCGTTCAAGAAGCATCGGCTCAATCACGCCGTGGAGCGGCTTCACGTCTACCCTGGCAACGTTCGATCGATGTCGATGCCCGGCGCCGGTGGAGGTGGAGGAGCCATGACGGCCGGATCGCTGGCTGGATTCATGCACGGCGTCAACATGATGGAGGAGCGCAGCGTTTTGGAAATGTTGGCCCGGCCGCAGCATCACCACCGCAGGGGGGACCTGCTGTCCGGCTCGTCTGCCTCCGGAAGCCAAGCGGAAGCGAGAGCGCGGCTGCACGGGACGGGCGGCAACACGACGTCGAGCAATGCCGACGGTAGACGATCGTCCAGTCCGTCCGGCGATCAACGATTGGGCGCAGCTCGCATCAAATCCGAAGTGGAAATCGTCTCTTCCGGCGACGAACAGGACAACACGATGGACGACGAATCGACCAACGATGGCCGTCTGATGAGCCAAGAAGAGGCCGTTGCGGCTCAGAATCATCAGCAGCAACAGCAGCAACAATATGCGTCGGCTGCTGGACGATCATCAGCGTCGGCCGGGCATCACTCGTCGCATCCGCACCACGGACATCATCTGTCGCAGCAGCAACAGAACCGCCAGTTGCTGATGCAACACGCCAAATTCACAGCCGGAAGTCCAGCGGGCAGTCCGGCTTCGTCGTTCCTGCAAGGTGCGTTCCAGCTTCAGAGGCAACACCAAGTGGCCCAGCATCAAGCGGCTTTAATGGCTGCCAATTTCTTGGCCGCCCGTGGAGCTGGAAATGCGGCGGCGGCGGCGGCGGCGGCAGTCGCGGCCGCCATGCCGCCACCGCCGGGACTGGAACGACTTCAACCGCACCAGCAGACGACGGGATCGGACCCATCGGGACACGGTCCGGCCCAGTCGGAAGAAGGTCAGTCAGATAGGGAAGGTTCCGACGACGGAGAGACGAGCAATAAAGGGTCCGGAAGGAAAGCCACTCCGCCCACGGCAACATCTGCTGTTGGCGGAGGAGGTCCGGGACCTTTCCTGCACAATCTCATCCGCGATTTCAGTTCGGCGGCGGCGGCCGCCGCGGCCGCTGCCGCCGTTGCATCCACCAGCCGGCCCTCGTTGGTCAATTCGGCCACGTCTGGCGCCACTAACGTGCCAGGAGTGGCCGGAATGACGGGGCCGCCTCCCGAATACGACCCCGGCCGTCCGCATTTGTGTCCGTTTTGCGGCAAAGGCTTCCGCGCCAAGGAGAACTTGAAATTGCACATCCGCAAACACACGGGCGAGCGTCCGTTCGAGTGCGAATTTTGCGGAAGGGCGTTCGGCGGCAAGAGCGACATGAACCGCCACTTGCGCATCCACACGGGCGAGCGGCCGTACAGATGCGACGCTTGCGGCAAAACGTTTGCGCGTGCTGATTACCTCTCCAAACACCTGTCCACTCACCTCGTCTGACCGATGACGCAACTCAAACAAAAACAACAACAACAACACACATACACACAAAGAAATGTGGCAACCTCGCGCCTCCCGCAATGTCTTAATCCGATAAGACCCAGATCATTTGCAATTCTTTTTGGAAAAAAAACAATCCTGAACGATGGGATCCACACGCACCGCTTTTAAAAAGTTTTTTTTTTTTAATTGAGGCTGAAAGTCCGGTCGACACGACAATTTTGTTTGTTAATTGCCCCAGTGAATTGAAGACAATTTCTTCAAAGTCTCTTTAAGAGCCTTTTTTTTTTTTTGAAAGTTTGGATTTTGTGTTTGAGCTTTGAGCCAGAGGGGATTTTTTAAATTATCTCCTACCTTTCATTGGCGCATCGAAATTCTTGTTTTTGCGTTCAAAATTGTTCTCTTTTCCCGGTGATAAAAACAGGATTTTTAAAAATCGCGGTTGATTGCTTGCCCTCCACGATTTTTGCTTTTTTTTTTTCTTATATTTTGGAAGAAATCCAAAATTAGAAAAAAAAAAGCAAAACAATTTTCAACCAAGTTGTTTGTTGTGCCTGGTTCTAAAAAAAAAAAACTCCACTCCCCCGTGTTTTGGCATTGACGTCCATTTGACCGACTCTTTGAGTTCTCTCTTTAAAAGAAACTCGGGAGAGGATCGAATCCATTTCGGAATTTTAACCCAAAATTGCAAATTTTCCCTCCCCCATTTTTTTGCTTAAAAAAATCGATTTTTCGGCCTAGCCCCCCTCCCCCAAACGTCTTGATCCACGCAACGGACTGTGATGAAAACCCCCATTTTTTATTTTTTTTTTTGTGAAGACTTTGGAAATTCAGAAAATTATCTTAACATTTATTTCGGAACGAAAAAAAAAACAAAACAAAAACAAATGACGGAGCTTTTTGCAAAAGAGCTTTCGCAAACTACTTTTGGCAAACACACAAAAAAGAAGAAGAAGAAAAAAAAATGTCTCTCTGGGCCCCGAATCAAATTCGATTTAGACCGGAACAGAACAGCATCCGCGTGCGAAAACATTCAGGAAAGGATCCGCACAATCTTTTCTCCAAATGCCCCCCACATCAAACATTTGATAAGTGTCAGCAGACATTAAAAGAAAACTCTCAACGCCAATTGGACAACAAATCAAGACAAAATTTCAAATATTTAAAAAAAAAAAACACATTTTTCTTTTGGATTTCCCAACCCACTACCCCACCCGGTGAAAAGAAACTTTTAGGTGATATCCGAAAACAAAAAGAAAATCTTTCAGAAAACAAAACCCAGAAAACCGAGAAAATTTTTTTACAACTCAAACAAACACCGACAACACGTTGTGGCTGTGATAAAATTTAAAAAAACAAAAACAAAACGTTTTTACATGTTTAGGCTTATTTTTTAAAAAAGGAAATTTTTACAAGGAGGAAAAATTAAAATGGCAATCGTCGGTGATTTTTGGCGGAACGTGTTCAAAATCGATTTAATCGAGCAGTGCGTCTATTAAGAAGAAATGCTGCCAATGAAAAAGCCCAGCTCAAAAATTGAAAAAAAAAAAAAGAAAAATTGAAATTGTTTTCAAATAAGACACGGTCATCGGGCAAATGTGTCGTGCGCGTTTATTTGTCGTGCGTGTGCGTGAGTGCGTGTTTGACACATCCATCATGAAGAAATCCCATCCAACCTCAAAGGAATAGAAAAGCAAAAACAACAAATTGCATCAGCAATCAGAATATCAGATGACAAAAGAAATTTGCATTCAAAAAAAGGTTTTGAACCTTTAAATCCAGCCGCTGGATTTCCAAGATCGGCAAATGCACCGTTCTTCCCACCTGACACAGGTGTTGTCCAACCCCCCCAATTTTTCCCCCCCCGTCTCTCTTTCCCCATTTTAATCCGGTTTATAAATCAGCAAAATAATTAGTTTTTTTTTATTGTTGTTTTAAAGAATACTACCCCTCCCCCGACACACAAAAGTGTTTGAATTATGTTTGTCCCATTCAGTGTCAGCCGTTTCGTCAGTATGTGTCGTGTATGCGTGTATGTCTTTTGATTTTTAGATGATTTGTGTCCTCTTTTTTTAAATGTTGAAATTCCCGCTCTCCCAAAAATTTCAACTTCTACTCGTTGAGAGTGCTCAAAAAATGTTGAAAACAAAAAGTAGCCTCCCCCCTCCTACACCCCCCTTTAACCACCAATTTTGCCCCTCTGAAAATATTCCCTTTGAATTTGAAAACAAACGAAAAATGGAAAAATGGGATTTATCGAGGAGTTTTCTCTCCAATTTAGGCCTTTTTTGGACATCAAAAATTTGAAAACATTTCGTGTGTGTCACGTCCAAACGTTGAGCTACTTGCTGCCTAGCGGTTCTTTCTCTCTCACTTTTGAATTTTTATTTCTCACCTTAATTGAAAGAAGAAGGAAAAAAAACTATTGTATTTCTTTTTTGACTAGTTTACAACAACAACAAATACTTTGGTTTCTTTCAATTCACATTTTTTCGATATATGGAGGGTAAAAAAAAAAGAAAAAAGAAAATATCGATCCATGTTGCGACCATCCATTCATTGTCAAATCAAAAGTCACGGCCTTTTTCGTCTTCTCTTTGTGCGAAATTTAAACATTTTCTCTCCCTCCCGCCCCCCTTTCCCCGTTATTACGTCCCCCCATTTTTTAAATGCTGAAAAAAAAAAAATTCGTTTTTAAAAAACATGAAATGTTATGGAAACCGCGAAATTCAAAGCGATGGAATATCTTCGTTTAAACGAGCCCGAAAGCCTCTCTCTCTCTTATTAAAAATCCCTTTTTTTCTTTTTGTGCGTACGTGTTTTTTGTTTTTCGGCGTGTTTTTATCGGACGATGAATAATTGGTCAAAGTGCTAGCCAATTTGCGATCTCTTTTTGAAAAAATTTTTTTTTCGATTCGAAATTTTTGTGGATTGATCAATTCAACGATGATGGAAATCGTAATGGGTTTTTAATTGCCTTTTGATGTAGCCCGCCATTAAGTGATTTACGAGAAAGTAGAAAAGCTATTTTGTATTGGTTTTTTTTTTTCAAAATTTGGCTCCCTCTTGTATAAATTATGTGAGCGCGCAAAATTTGAAAAAAAACAAAACTACTTTCATTTTAAACAGGTAAGGGAGGAAACGATCGACATGGAAAATCCATCACAGATACTTCTGCCCGTCCTCGTCCGACATCACAGTGTCAGACAATTTTTGGCTCTTTTGTATCAATTTGATTCGAATTTTTTTTTTTTTTGTTTGAAAGGGCGGGGAATTTAAATCAACCAGCGACGTGTGTTCACAATTCTCTTGGCTATTGTTATTCAAGACAAAAAAAAACAAAACAAAACAAACAAGGATACTATCAAAATTTGCCTGTCTTGCGTGTTAAAAAACAAAATGGAGCCACACAAAAGTGCATCACGGCACTCTAATCTCGTCATTATTTTCTTAGATTTTTTTTTTTTTGCTTGTAGAATTTTTTTTTTCTCGTTTTGCCAAATTTTGAGACTTTTTAGCGATTTTTTTTCAATCATTTGAACGAAAATGGCATAGCAACAAGACTTTTTTTTTTATTATTTTATTTATTTCAAGATTTCCGATTCGAGAAAAATTTGGTCGTCAATTAGGCATTGAAAATTTTTGGGGGGAGATTGCGTCGTGCAGCATAGCCGTTTTTTGGTACTGTGATATTCAAATCATGAAGGGGAATTGAACACGAGAGGGATATTAAAAAATTATTTCGAAAATCAAATTTGAGCAACAAAAAAATGCTATGGCCTATTCGATATCAATTGGATTCGTGAACGAGTGCCCTGGGCCATGCCCACTTAAAAACAACATTAATGTCTCTCGCGGTTAATCACATTTATTTTTAATTATTATTAAAAATCATTGGGAAAAAAAGAAGAAAATGTTCGAATTGATATTTATGGAATCAGTCCAAAGGGCGTTTATATGTGCTATCTAAAAATTGCGAAACTCATTCAAATTCAGTAGAATCAAAAAGGGAAGGGAGGGAGGTCTTTTATCGTTTAATTTTTTTCTTTATTATCATTATTATTATTTTCGGGAGAAATCAGCTAAACGGTGTGCGTGTGTGGTCGTCGTAAAAGAAAGAAAAAGTGCGGATGTTGCGCGCGAGTGTTTTGTGTCAACGTGTTCATTTCTTATTTTCACGCGGTCAATTGCCTCGTCTGCGTTCAGAACGCCGAGGTTAATTTTCCGCCGTGATTCGTTTCATCTTTTTTCCCCCCTCTCTTTTTATTTTTATTTTTTCTGTTCGTTTTATTAACGAGGCAGTTAGGAAATAGTGACGAAATCAACGTCACTCTAAACAAAAAAAAAAGAAAAATCCCATTGCGAATGAACATTTTTTGAAATTTCAAAGGCGGCAAATTTGAATCTACTTTGTATCCCCCCCCCCCTCTCCTCTCGCTCTCCCCGGTGTAAAAAATAATCATTTTCTCTGTAGTAGTGTGCGCTTACAAGAGTTTACATGTCGATTCGTGTCACCTTTATTTTGTTGTCAAATTGAATTCGAAATTTGTTCGTTCACCCCCGCCTCTCATTGACTTGCGCTTACGTCGCTTTTTTTTTTTTTTGAAAGGAAGGAAAATAGAAAAAAGAAAAAAACGAGTTAGGATCGAATCCTCGCCGTCTTAATTATCTTTGATGTACTCCAACGATTAAAAAAATAAGAAGAGAAAAACCGGCCCCAGGAGAACACACACACTCATTCGTCCCGCGTGACCGGTTCTCTTTATTTTTTTTTTAAATCCAGCGGAGTTGTTTCGATGACATGTTAGATGATAATACAAAGAAAAAGTTTTTACCAAATACACACGCGCGTTCACACATTTGAAAAAAAAAATTAAATAAATTAGCGCAAATTTTGAATTTGCACCTGATCGAATTCAATTTCTGAAATTTTCCAGCGACATTTTTTTTTTTTTGAAGTGTCAACTCGTGTGTGTATCCCTTTTTTTTAAAATCATGTTTTCCCCTCGTTTTTCTGGAACTTGCCCTCTTTATATTTTTCCCAATGTCCATTTAAAAATTTAAAAAAGAAAAAGAAAAAAAGAGATGTTTGTATTTGATAACATTGAGCGTGTCAGAGCCAGGCCATGATGTGGTGTGCGTAGGGCCGCGTTTTTTTTTATTTTCCAAAAAAAAAAAAAAAAAAAAATTAACGAAAAAATTAAAAAGATTGTGGAATTTCTAGGTTATTGGTCAAATTTTTGTTTCTCTTTTCGCCTACCCCCTCCCTCTCCCCCCAACCCCCAACCCTTTGAATGGAAAAGAACATGAAAACCCAGTGAGAGTTCATTTTTTTTTGTCACATCATCTGATGACTCTAATGACTTAACCGATAACGGATTAATCTCCTTAACAAAGACAAAATGCGTTTGTTTTTTTTTCGTTTTTTTTTAAGAGAAACGCGTGAACGCCCCGAATTTGACACAAGAAAACAGAATTAGGAACAACTACACCTTTTCAGAGACGTGTCCCCCACCAACAGATCCCCCGGAAAATTGTCATAAAAATATATGCGGAATGTCGCATCCGTTGATCCACTCCGGAACTTCCGCTATGTTTTGTTTGTTTATTTTTTTTCCAGGTCGTCTCAATGAAATCAACAACCGATTTTCAATAATTCGTCGCTGGTACGAAAATTGAATAAGATACAAATTCCTTGATTGTTTTTTTTTTTATTATTATTTTTTTTATGAAACTTTTGTCGACATTTTGAAAGACAAAAGTATTCGGGAGAAATGCTCCGAGCGTGCAGACCCGCTCCGAAATTTTTTTACCTGATCGAACCCCCCTTCCCCCTCCCCCTACAAACCGTCACTGTTTTTTTAATTATTGAAATCCCGATAAAAAAAACAAAAATTCTTTTTGTAATTCAATGTTCTTTTTCAGTTGCTTTTCCCTCCCCATCCACTTTTTTTTTTCTGGCAACGTAGCAAAAAAAAACAAAACTAAAAACAAAACAAAATCTAATATTTCCTCTTTTTCATTTTGATTTGCTCAGTTTTCCTCTTCGTTTTATTGTCGCTTTCGGTGGTGAAAACAAACAAAAAAAAACCCAAACAAAACCGCTCCCCTTCCGGGCTGAGACTCTACCGCCCGTCAAGCGGAAATCAACACCTGGTTCACACAATGTATTTTTCCCCAACAATTTCAATTTGATCGTCTCTCTCTTTTTTTTTAATTTTTTATTATTATTCAATTTTTCATTTTGTTGTTGACGTAATCGTCTGTTTGGTGATTCAACACAGTTACACTAAAACATTAAAAAAAACACACAAAAAAAAATTATTATAATAATCCAGTAGAAATGATTGTCGAGATCAGATCACCCCTCCCCCCGGTCCGTGTTAGGTTAACAAATAACCATTAGTTGATCGTCAATCGTAGGTACACAGTTTGTTCGTAGATGTATTAGCATATTTTACAACACAGGTCAACTTGACTCCTCCCCCTTCCCCCAGTTGCAACAGTTAAAAAGGTAGCACAGTTACAACCACCCCGTCAAAGTGACCATTTTTCTACCCGATTTCTCTTAGCTATTCTTTCATTTTTCCACCCTCCCCCCTTTTGTTTTGTTTTTAATTAGTATATATCTGTCGTAGGTGTTTTGCCGTAGGCGGTCGAAATCCCACCCACAGGTGGTTTCTTCACGTCATCAAGTAATAATTAGAATGTTTTCCAATTGCCTTTCATCGTTGAGACAGTTGGATTACTTTTGGTGTTTTTTTTTTTTGTCATTCTTAGCGTGCATCCTTTTATTTTTCAAATCCCCTTTCTTTGGTCTGTGTTTCTATCCGATAGTAAAGCCACATTTCAAACCGTTCAACGTCATTTCTTTCAAAAGAAATCGACGGCGGTATCTCCGTCTGTATTCTAATTGTAGTGGAATTTTTCCGTGTTTTCTTTCTCTCTTTCAACTTTTTCTCTCTTTGCTTTGATTTTTCTTGGTTTATTTTTTGTTTTGCAAAAAAAAAAAAAACAATTTTTTTTTATTGTTGATTTGACAAAATTTTTTTTTTGTTTTTTTTTCTTCAGCTCTTCAAAGAAAGAAAGAAAAATCTTTTTGCTTTTAAAAACTTCCATATTATTCTTAACAACCCATGCAGTTCCATAGCCCGGTCCACCACCTGAGGAAAAACAACAGCAACAAAAACCAGCAAAAAATACCCCCTCCGCCATCCACCTCCCCCTCCCCACAAACATCCACCCCCCATCAAACATTTTATTTTATTTTTTATTTTATTTTTGAAAGGGAATATCGACAGGAAAGGAAACCACCATTACCAAGAAAAACATAATTTGTCGTCACTGTCAAAGACTCACCTTTTCGTTTCGACTCAAAAAAGGAACTTTGACTTAAAAAAAATAATAATAATAATTTTTCCCCTCCCCCCTCCCCCCCACCCCACCCTAAAGTGTTCTCAAATTTAAATCTCTCCACCTCTCTGGATCTTGTTTGGGCCTTCCGCGAAAGAGGATTTGTTTTTTAAAATGTTTTTTTTTTTTAGATCGTTTAATCGGATTGACTTTTTTTTTTGAACAATTGGCCTTAAAGAGGAAAATTAAATTAAATTAAATTAAAAAAAAAAAAAGAAAGAATTGGTTGCCATCCCGGAGGGAAACCCAAATTAGATAAGAAAATATTATTATTATTGCTTATTATTTTTTGTCATTTTTGCCAAGGAGAACATAGTCCTGTTTCTTTTTGTTTTGTTTTCGTGAAATAAAAGAAAACGGGCGTTTGCTGAGCGGGAGTCATGTTGCGTGTGTGTGCGAGTGTTATTCATTCAAAAAAAACAAAATTAAATTCTCTCTCTTTTGAAAAATTTCAAATTTTTTTGGTTAGGATGATTTTTCGTGTTCCCAGAGGGATCTCTCTTTCGGCTTGCCAAGTGCCTCTTTCCTAGTGTGCGCGCAAAAGAAAGTTAACAAAAATTAACGAAATAAAAACAAAAAAAAAAAAGATGATTGAATTTGTTGTTATTTTGTTAGTTTTTTTTTTTTTTCTCAAAAAGAGCTCGAGATTTTCGGACATCGTTTCGGAATTTGATGTTTCAAAAATTAGAGAATCAAAAAGCTCTCGGATAAAGAAAAAACATTTTATGAAAAAATATTATATGACGCGGAAACATATTGCGGTTGTTTTCTTTTAAAAAAAGAAGGAACTGCTTTTTTTTCTTTTCTAATGTTCGTTGACAACGTCGTTCAGAGTGACAACAAAAATTCACTGTTTTGGCCTCTACGTGAAATTAACGTGTACGTTCATTTCATTTTTTGATAAGAAAAAAAACAAACAAAAAAGGGTATCTGCCAAAAGATTATTTTAGAAATTCAAATTTATTATCGAAAAACATAAAAATTTCGGCTTTTTTTTTTTCATTTCGGAAATGTTTCGTGTTCTCTTTCATACGTCGTTTATCCACAAAAGGATAGGGGAAAAAAAAAATGTGTTAACGAGGATGTCACACTTTCTTTCACGGGGTAATGACATTTTTGTTTGTTTTTCAACAAATTTTGAACCCCATTGAGTGAAACGATTGTTGTTGTGCTCCGGTTACCCTTTTTTTTAAAGTTAAAAATGAATTTTGTCGTAATTCTGAATGACGAAGAAAAGAAACCTTAAAAAATAAAATAAAATTGTTGATTGAAAACTATTCAACTTCTGTTGTCTTATAACGTCTGGTTTTGGTATTAAAAAACACAAACAAAAACCGGCGTGCTAAAAACCTTATTTCTGATTCTTGTTTGGCATTGAAAGAATCTTGAAATCAAAACTAAAATAAAATTCTTGAATATTCGGCCTGTTATCGTCCAAAATTTTCCTTTTCGGAATCGCTGTCGCCACTAGTAAAATGATTTTTTTAAAAAGTTATCTTCAGTTCAATTTTTCTTTTTAATTTTTGAAGTGAAAATTAACATTTTCGAAAGATCCTCTCTCCCACCAACCGAATAAACTTGCCACATTTTTGAAATAACATCATCTCACTTGCAGAAGCTGTTTTTAAAACCATCGCAACTCTCTCTCTGTCTCATGTAGAATTCAGTCAAAACCGGCCCGAGAAGATCATGTCCTCCTTTCCTCCAAAACGCTACGTGTTTCTCAACTCTTACGTGATGAAAACAATTTAATCATATCTGACTTTTTCCCCCCCCACCTGCCCACCTTCCCTCCCGCCTAAAATTTTGATTTTTGAAAAATACCAACGTTTTCTGGCAACAATCCCCCCCTCCCCCCCGGTCAAAATGTTTTCTTTTTCCATTCGGACACAGTTATTATCCTATATCGATTCGTTCTTTTCCGTTTTTGACATTTGTTTCGGCGGCTGTTAATTCTGAAATTTGAACATGTTACGAGTAAAAAATTGAAAAATACGATTCACTCTTTCCCCCCACCCCCCCCCAAAAAAAAATGTCGTTGTGTTTCGTTCGTGATTTAAAAAGGAAAACACGCTGATGTCCGCAACCGAAATTGGACATCTAAAACAGAAATTTACATTTTCGTGGGGATTTTTGTAACCGAGTTACACATACACACACCAAGAGACGAATCAACAAGCAAAAATAAAACAAAACATCAACCAATCCAGAAGATTCGACGAAAACATCAGACGATTTTTTTGTTAGTGAAGAGAACATGAAAAATTTCTTTCCTTTTTTTTTTTTTTTTGCGTTTTTTTTTTATTTGGGTTTGTGTACGCTAAAAAAATTTGACCAACCAAACCTAACTGCCAATTCCTTCGACTAAAAAATAAAAAAAAAAAGTGCATGGTTTTTGTTGGCACGTGATATGGAACAATACAACTTTTTTTTCCATAAATGAAATGAAAACCTGTGTTTGTGTACTGTTTTATTCTACTTTGTTTCATCGAAACAAGGTTGACCACATTTAACTGTCAAACCACTTGTAAACAGTGTGGCCATCTATTGGGGTCAAACGGCAGTAGATCGGGAAAAGAAACTAGTCATTTGGGGTCATCTGGATAATGAACGTTCTAATTTCCATTGGCAACAGAGTCACAGATGTTTTGCCAACCGGCTGAAATTTGGTGGACACCTTCAAGGGCTGCTGATGGTCATCGGCCGTAGTCCAAGGTAAACGAGACACCTCCGATGCCCACTGATTACCCCCCAAGGTTGTTTCCACGGCCGAGGTGATCGTGTAATCGGCTAATAAATCCTGAAAGTACGTTCAAAGAAAATGTGCCGTTATTGACCGGTTTTTATTTTGTTTTTAACTAGTCGACATGGAGGTAGCAAGCACGCGCTAAAACTCACGTCCAAGATGAGAGTAACGGGCTCAGACAAAGTCGAGTGTTCACCGATATCGTAGACATGTTCTAAGCGTAAGAGATGAGTGCCATCACGCCACGGCTCGAGCGTTAGCATGTGGACGTTGTCCGGCAACGGTGCCCTCAATCCAGATTTCTGTCGACAACATCAAACATTTTCACAAGCTTATTAACATTGCCGACTGGTGCGGAGAAAACAAGGTCGGAAATGTTTTCTTATTTATTATGTATATGTATAACCTGCATGTTGAAATTGTTCTTCCAATTGGTGAACGATAAGCTCGTCGAGCTAAAGGACAGCCACGGTCGCATGAACATTTGCTGGGCCAACGGACGAATCAATGAAATGGGATGAATTCCAGCCAGAGACGGGTTGACCAATAAATAATGCGTACCTATTAGCACCGCCATTATAAATTACAGGTAAGACTACTGATGGCTACGTCAATGATCATTAAAACATGGGCTGGATACGTACCCCTGACAACAAGACCTGGCCCATCACCCGGTTCGTTAAGTGGCTCGCCCACTCCAAAATGATCTTTGTTTGTTTGTTTTTTTTTTTCGGTCAGAAAAAAAAGGTAATTTCTTTTGTTTTAAAGATTAAAATTTACAATTTTTTTAAATTTTACTTACCATCGTATAAGAGTCGACGATGAACCTGCATAATTTAGAAAATTAGCATTTATTTTCCCCTCTTAATATTACGTAAAATGTTAATGCCCAACCATCAATTCAATTTGGCCGTCTTGAAGACTTGTCCCACCTTGTGATCGGTCATTGACAAGGGCTACGACCGTATCGGCATTTCCTTCGTCGTCTGTTACGTAAATGTGAGAATTGATGGGGTAGTAGTTTCCAGCCACCGGTTCGGAAACGTTGAGTGTCCAAGTTGGGCGGAAATTTCTCCGGCGTAGCAATGTTTGGCGGCCGTTAGAGTCGGTATAGAAGCGACCACCGCTTGGTATTTGTGTCGTCACTCGGCTCACAATCTCCTTTCCAATTCCGTCCCTATTTTTTTTTTTTTTTTTTTCGAAATAGAATTGTATTTCGTCATGCCGGCAAACTTACGATCATACCCAACTGGGATCGGTCCCACGGTCCACTCAATCTCCACATCACTTTGGCCTTTGTAGACGCGTACCACTTGGCTGGCCCAGTCGCTGAATTTCTGATGAACTTCACTTACCAAAGCACCTAGATAAATTCGTAGCCAGTTTTTCTTATATTTTGTTGTTGTTACTTTCTTTAAAAGAAAGAAAAAAAGGTCGGCCATTTTATCGATTCAAAGGATACATGCGCATGCTTTTTTTCTGGCTTTTGTGCCCCCCTTTTTTTTTTATATGTCGACTGTCTACATACGAACCTGTTTGAACGATAAGAGTAGCCTGCATTGCGATGGGTGTGGCGTCAGTGCCATTTGGACGGAAGACGTACGCACCCGACGGGCGATCGTCAAAGATACTGTTGGAGTTCCCTTCATTCATGGCAGCGTACCACATTAAATTTTGGCTCATCATCACCGTTTCGCCATCAACGACGATGCTCTCGATTAAGCCGTTGGCATCGAAATTGACCAACAGTTTCTGCGTTGGAAATCCAGCCCCAAAGTAGAAAAACAAAAAGTACAGGGTTCCAGTAATTCAAGGCATTATCTGTGATGAATGATTGTTGTTTTAGATTACTCCATTGCTGATGGCGATTTTTTCACCGGTTTTCGCCCTACGAACAGTTGTTGACTGCTGCTTTTCGCGGATGGCGGAATGCTGGCCTCGCCCAGTACTCGTTTTAATGATGTAGAACGTTTTGTGGCCAAGCGGAGGAATCTTGGCAGCTTGGAAGAGCAATTCGTGCGTAGCTGTCGATTTGGGTCTTTCAGCGTCGATTGATTGGAGGGCGACCAGCGGCACTAGCTGGATAATCATCTCACTACCTGTTTGCAATCCATCAAAAAAATGGCGTCATTATGGCGAGACAATTTTTTTTTTCCATTTTATGTATTTATTGCGTGTGTACTTACCGTCAGGATCCAGAACGGTGTAGAATCCATTTGTAACCGGTAAGCGAACATACGTAGTCACTTCGTGTGAGCGAGGATTATAGGCCGTTACGGTGAAACGAGACGAAGATTCAGTGATGGCACATTGACTGACGTTCAAATGGAGGCAAAATTCTTGTTGCGGCAATGGTTGACTGCCAATCGGTAGCATTTTACTGTCGTATATATTTATTTTTTAAATATAATTAGGTAGTGCGAATATTAAAGAAAAATAATGAAATTCACCTGAAAGAATTGCTCACATCCTGCTGGCAATCGACAACACTATCGTGCAATCTCAGCCTGTAATCTGCTCGTTAAAGAATTGTGATAAATTTAACACTTAATAATTTGCTGGTTCAATTTTAAATACCTTGGGAAACGTGTTCTTTTTCAGTGCCAGCCACAGCATCTTTAACAAAGAATAATCTCCGTTAATAACCCATATGGCGTGAAAAGAATAGACGATATTAAAATACCGTGATGTTGGGCCTCTCCCATGCTACGTCTTAGACTATCAATCAAGTGTTGGCCGTCGGCGGATGAATCGGCACCAGCCAGGGAATGCAGTTGTTTGCAACTCTAGTTGAATTACAAATTCATTTTTAAATGTTGTTTTTTTTCACACACCTGGTGGAACGTAATACCTGAAGGAAAGTGTTGGCTTTGCGCACGGTGCCTTTGTAGGCCGGACGAGATGTAAAATAACCCGTCCAATAGGCGTGTGGATCATTTGAATAGGGGAAGAAATCATCCGTCTTGGTCGGCCACGGCCTGCTTCCGGCTTCGTCGTTGATAGCCTTGACGTAACAGCTGGGCGTCGAGTAAAACAGGTTGACTCCGTTGCCGAGCTCGTTAGTGTACCGTATCATTTTATCCATGTTCTTAAAGTTCATATCAGCTTTTGAAAGAAAACAAAAAATAGAATACCAGCTTGTTAAACTCTTCTGCAAGACTAGCACTGTAACATTGTTTAGAGGTAATAAGAGCACAATTTACCTGACATATAGTTGAAATCGTCACCCATTGTCAGCATGATATTGCTTGTGGCATAGCTGAGGGCCTTGGCTTTAATGTGAGCCACCAAATCGTTCACCTTGTTTTAATTACAATTAGTAACTTAATCCTTTTGCCTCAATTTTGCTTGGATACCTTTTTAACGACGTTATAATCGGCAGATTTCGGGTTGTCTATAAACGGCTCGTCTCTGCAGACGACATCAAAGCAAAAGCCATTGGGAGCCGAGTAATGTTCGTAGAAGATGCCAGTGAAAATTGAACTTTGTTCACCTGTTATCAATTTGCCAAACAGTTTAAAAGGCTATACGAAGCGGGGAGGGACACGAGAATCCTTGTTTAATTACCAGGGCTGTTGCTAGTATGCCAGATCATCTCCATTTCCTTATTGGCTTTACGTTGAGACCTATCAACCCAGTCGATTCTGCCGAAGAAGACACCGTCGAAACCCTAAACCGATTTATAATAGTATAAACACGCGAATGACTCAGAAACTAATCAAATCTTGTTAAAAGGATCGCATTTCAATTACCATGGAAGCAAATATGGATGCTTGCTCCCTAGAGTGGCCGAATGGATCAATTTGCCAACCGATTCGTGGACGGCCACACTCGCCAAAAGTGTCGTTTAAGAATCTGTCAAAGTACGTAAACGTTTGTTCAATCTTGAACCCTTTATTAGCACGTCAAATTTCATGTGTACCTCATTCCCCAAGTCATTTGATCGATAATATCGTTGTAGTGAGTCCCGGCTTCGTCGTTCATGCACCAGCCGCCATTAATGAATTCGAGACGGCCTTCTTCGACTAATTGCTTGACGACAGCCTTTTTCTCTTCGGTTTGCTCCTGCCACCTTTTTTTTTTTCAATACACGGTTTAGTTAGGTCCTTTCTTTTAACGGTGAAAAAGAGAAATAATTGCCTACCATTGCGAAAAAAAGGCCATTTCCACATAGATGAATCTAAATGACCAAATACGGTCACGTTGCAGTAGTCAATTAGTATAATATCCAATTATAAAAGAAGAAATTTTATTTTAAACCTCCTTGCTGGGTCTTTCACCAACTCCTTGATCACTGAATCAATTATGTACTGTACGCCTGCTCTCTGGTAACCGGTTTTTGCTTCAAAAAGAGAAACACAGCAAAGCGTCAATAGATTTCAAAATATTTTCTTTTGAAGTTTACGTTTTTATTTACAGCCATAGTAGTACTGGTCAACCGTCTTCAACCATCCGACATCATCGTGAGTATCTGTGGAGAATGTTTGGCAACGTGATTAATTTGACATATTTGAAATGTGCAATCTAACGGAATTATTCATACGAGGAACGACGTGCACGTTGATCACTCCTGGTTTACTCGGCGTACAACTCTGCCATAAAAAAAAATGAGACGCATTAAATTCAGGGCGTACTCTATTTACAAATACATATACTAAAATAAAAAAAATAAATAAATTTTTTGTTTACAGCATAGCCACAAGATGAAGAGGCTCGTTGCGACTTGGGGGCAGCGTCGGACGTGATCCAACAGCAACCAAAGACTAGTAGCAACAAGATGCCGATATAGGGTAACTTCATCTTCTTGGTTCAAAAAGCTGATGGGTTTCAGCACTGATGTGACAGAGACGTCTGGCAAAAAACCTCAGCTTCAGTTCTGAGTTAGTTTGCTAGATATCTCTTTACTTTGACTCGGGATGAGTCTATACATTGGTCGGTTTATCTAATCACCGATAGATCCATGGGTCGTCTTGTTCCGATAAAAATGCTGGCTCACTAAAATGACCGAGTGGCAAAACCCTGATTTGAAAGTCGTCGTGATATTGAAACAAAAATCAGAGTCAAAGAACTGGGTCCTATGACTTTGTTGTTGTTGCCATATGAAATGTTGCTTTGCCAGAAGCAAACAGAATAACATTTTACAGCAACGAGCACGAAATTACTGAACAAGTTTTTGTGTACTTTTCTACGGTGTCATGTCTTGGCTAGTAACCCGTAAAGTTACAATGTAAATATTTGTTAATTTTAGCTCTCTCGACAAGAATTTCAAGATAGTTTTCTAGATAAGTGAACGTCGAACGAAAAATGACAGATAGTGGGGCAAGTTCTTTTATGTAACTTTAGCAGTTTTCAACTGACAAGAAATAGTTCTATTGATTGAAAATTCCATTTTCTTTCTAACAATGACTATAGTTACTAAGTTGAATTAAATTCTATTTAGATTGCTCTGCTTGCATTAAATCCTGACCAATGTGACTTGGCGCCTCTGCTAGAACAAAATAAATAATTTCGTCTGCTACTTTATAGGTTACGTGAATCCGATTTGTAAGTTTACCATATCTATTTAATAATTTAGAATTGATAAAGCTAATTTGGCATTGAAGCATATTTTAAATCTCAGAATTCTTTTGCAGGTTGTGGGAGTTGTCATGTTAGTTCGTTCTTTGCGAGTTTTTGGGTTGTATCATCCAGCACAATCTTTTTCAGGATCAAAAACCATGGCCACTATTCCGGTCAAAAATGGTAACCCAATGGAATTGTTGATTCGTGATAAACTCGTGAGGCAGTTTTCACCGGTACACTTGGACATAATAAACGAATCTTACATGCATAACGTACCAAAAGGAAGTGAAACTCATTTCAAAGTTGTAGTTGTTTCAGACAAGTTTGAAAACACCTCATTGTTACAGGTAAGAGAGAAACAAAATGTATATCAAACATTATTTGTGTTTGTTGTAATATCATTTACTTGTAGAGGCATAGGTTAGTCAATGAAATACTGCAGAATGAGTTGAAAAATGGAGTTCATGCCTTGTCAATTGTTGTGAGTGATTTTTTCTTTTTTACAAACTGCTGTGATAATTCCTTCTTGCTTCCTTTAAACAACTAGGCAAAAACACCTTCACAGTGGGAAGACTCTTCGAAAGTAACTGAAAAAAGCCCAGCTTGTAAAGGTGGCTTTGGCAGATGATTTCATATTCCTTGGCATTTGTACAGTGTTCTCAAGATATTTTGATTAGTAAACATCCATTGGTCTTGGTTTTTCTTATTGCTGCAGCATAATTCTGACATAAGAAAAGAGTAGAAACGTCATTCGTTCTATCAAACAAATTTTGGTTTCTTTAATCGCGGCGGCATTGTGCGATAAAACGATCGCACGTTCTACGTCTTCTAACACACTTAGCACAATAGGTCACAAAGCTTTGAATTCATGTTGTGTATCATTTGGAACAGACCAGCTCAAAAATGCCAAAATAAAATGTCAGCCCTGAAAAATTGCAAATGCTCTGCCGCTGAATATTTTTTATTATATCTATATATATACGTATTTTTCCCATCCCATTATTATTACCCCTAAATATATCAAAATCTTTTGCCATAAACCAGTTGCAATTATTCACGAGCGATTCAGTTGATCGATTCTTAGACAACCATGTTAATCGGGTTCTGAGAACTGTCATGTGGTAGTGTGGTACTGTAGCGAGTTGTAGCGTAGATTAAAGATATTGACACTGCAACAGGTGTTGCGTTACTTACAATGGTTAAAGAAAACTTAACCACATAACCTTTTGTGTACCAGAGGCAGCATTGTGAAGTACATAGCAATGGATATCAGTAAAAATGAAAGCGTTAGTGGCGTTAATGTTGATGAAGAAGTAATCCCCGACGAAGAATTGGGAGATTCAGCTAATGAAGTCGCTGTTGCACAAAAGACACATGTTAGTTTATTTCACGAGCTTTGCACAAAATTTGATTTTGGTATGCCCATGTATGATTTAGTAGAAGAATCAGGGGAAGCTCACCAGAAAAGTTTTCGAATCAGCTTAACCGTTTGGACATTGGGTATTTCAGGTATGTGACATTTTACTAATTACATTTTTTCTTTCAATGTAATGAACAACCTGAAGAAAGCTGAACATGATCAAGTGATTTTTTTGTGTTTCTAGTGATTGGCAAAGCCAAAACAAAAATGCAGGCAAAACATGATGCAGCATACAAAATGATGATGCAATTAAAAAAAACTACCCAAGGTGGAGGAACACTAAACAATGTCACTCAAGAAATTTTAATGAAATGTTTGGAATGGTTTGTGGAATTTACTGAATGTATATAGTTTAATTTGTTTTCAATTGAAGCATGTCTTGTACAGGATGAAAACATTTGAATTTCTGAATGAAGATGCTGTGGTGCAGCAAACAACAGAAACAAAAAATTCTTCTGGAATTCTGACAAGTTTTGCTTTAATGAGACAAATCAACCTTCCTGAATATGAAGTTGTTAGCGTTACAGGTCCTCCCCACTGTAGACAATTTGTTATGACCTGCAAAATGAACGAACACGTCACCCGAGGTAAGATTTATTAATATTGATAGACGTCGTAAAAGAATAATACAATTTTGCGTAACAGGAGAGGGAAAATCCAAAAAAATCTGCAAAAATATAGCAGCAGAACAAATGTTGTTACTCCTTCATCATCAGTTTCCAGATTAGAATGATTCAACATGTTAAAGGAAATTTCCAGTGTGAGAAAGATATCAGGAACATTTTTCTTTGAAATTTGCAATGATGCCTATCAGTCCTTGTAAAACTTTTCACTGTTAAGAAAATCAAATGTATCTTCTGTTATTGAAATTCAAGTTCTGGTGACTTTGTAACTTCATTTTACAAATTTCTTTAATACCAAAGTTACTTACCATCCAGGAACGTTTGCAGGCTTATCGCAAAAGAAAGTGTTCGGGTTGTAGGCTGATCCTACTGGACATCCTCCTAAGCGAGGTCGACCACTTTTCAAACACATGAAGAAATGCCGACAATCGTCCTTCTATTCGACCGGTTCACCTTATAATTGATTTAGAAAACCTATTAAACGTAATTCTCACCTTAGGGAAACGCGCATGATCACCAAAGGGCAGAACAACATCGTCTGATTGCACGTTTGATCCGTACGGACAAGTGAAGTTCAAAATTTTATCAGCTTTCAAAAGTTTAAAATAAGTTAAAGTAAACTTTTAATTTATTTTTATATATAGCACCTGAGCATCCTGTGCGGTTTGCCATATCGGGAAATTCACAAACCGCTTGATCCTCATCGAAAATTAAACCTCCGAAGCGATTATTTTTAAAAGCTACGTCTCAAGAATTTAGAGAGGAAATTTATCAAGATTACCTGGGGGACAGTTTATTTTAGTAGGTATCCCTTGCACACATTCATTATAAGCAAAACATTCATTCTCAATAGGATATCTGCCGTTTAGTCTTGGACACACAGCGTTTCCCCGTGGCGCTTCTTTAGGATTAAAAAATGTACGTCAGTGTTGCTGTAACTTAGTTACTTGTAAAACTTATATTTCTTCTTACGTAAACGTTTTCTCTTGCCGCAGATAACTCGCTGAGGCATGAAACAAGATTGACTTTCAGGTTCATAGACCTGCCCGTCTGGACAGAGTTCTTCAGTCATTTCACCATTCCTACACCTGAAGAACTGGTCGCATTGTTCCGAATCTGCAATCGAGTAAGGAAACCGTTTGCTTCGACATGGTCGCACTGGGCCACAGGTAACATTAACCAGGAAAACTAAATTGTATAGTAGGAAAGAAGAGCTTTCGTGTTTCGATGTTATGTTATAATCGTGTGTAAGGAAACCAACCTGCAACCACAAGGTAATTCAATATTACAGCTCTACTATCCATGGTTTACCACACAACAATGAACATTTGATTGGCACAGCTACACATTGTCCTTTATGTGATTATGGGATATGTCATCATGCGTCACTGAAGAGGAACTTGCTTATCTATTCCATGAATCCACATCATAACATCACACGCTGACTATACGACTACTCCATATAATATCGATAATACCAAGGCCGTTGTGTTGTTTTGATACTTGGATGCCCAGGAGTAAGTTTCTTTTACACAAAATACATGTCTCTGCATATTTTCTTTCTCTTGATGACCATAGTTTTCCTATAGAAGTTATCTGAAAAGTGTGATGGAATCCTCGGCCATATTAAGTTTACGTAACACACAGAGGTGGTGCCTTCTTGGAAACACTTCTGGTACTTGAGGGCTTGAGTGTAAGATGCCAACACTTCTAGCAGTCACGATTCGTCTCATCCAACCAGATTTCGATTTCCACGTACTCTACTTGCTTTCTGTTTTTCCCGCAAAAGAAGCTTTCACTTTCAAATTGAGTAGTCATTAGGGGTCTTGTCTTGCACGAGGCAAAAGATCGTGGAACCTGCGGCAATAATTTGTAGCATACCTTTCTACTTACCACCGCAGAACGTAACATCCTTATTGTTCAGGTTAGGTTGTGCACGTTGTTCTCAATAAGGAAAGCTGTGTTAGCACCTCCTCTCAGTGCCTGGAGCTCTATAGCTTTGAAAAGTTTTCCCGTCTATCGCATGCCTTAATATAAAGTGGATTCCACCGAGCGCGAATCCGAGTCAGTGTGCGTTTACCATTGCCATGGTGCTTTCATGGTTTGTTTCGGTTTTCTTGGCAATGCTTCATCTTGTAGCCTGGTGTGGTTTGCTGGTGCTTATTTGTCTGATCTGCTGGTCAAACAACAACCGTGCATTCGCCCGTATTGTCTTCCTTGTTTCTCCGTTAAATGCTGTAAAGTATATAATCCCTAAGGCTCTCAATTGACAAAATTTGCGTTGCTAACCGTTTCTGTTTGAACAGGTGAGTTTTTGACATATGCCTAAAGGACACGCCAAAATGATACCAAACTAAAATTAAGTGTTTGGTCGTACCCGGTGCTAACAATTACTAGATGACGAAGCATTCTGCTTAGTGTTGTTTGATTCTCAACTTTGTGCATTCGAAATCCTATTTCCATTATTGCCGTTGTGTCAACCCGTACGTAAGCCTACGTTAAATTTGTATGAAATCTGTATGCTTTAAACTCACTAGCAGTCTTTCATGTTAACTATTTCATCGTGTTTCTGAATACAGCCAACCGGTTAAATCCAGCCGACAAAGCATTTGTAAATCTAGGCCGCTGTATCCAAAAGAGAAGACGTGCAGTAGTATGCTTTTTAAAAATTCATTTTTGAGGAAAAGCTCAGACTAATCGTGATCGAACTTTTTCTTCTGACCGGTAAGCTTGTAGCGCATGTTTTCAAACCAGTCTGACGCATCGACTTTTTGTGTTGGCTGACGTAATTTGTTTTCCATTCTATGTAAGAGTGACGATCATTAAAAAAATACTTGTGCATTGTGCTAAGTAGGTTACAAAACTGGATCGTCTTGAACAGATCTAGAAGCTTAACATCTAAAAGAGTTTTGGAGTCATTGACCATATTGGCACTAGCAATATCGTTGACGACGACGCGAAAGCTGTGGTTTATTTCAACAGCACGAAAACAACAGGTATTGTCTATCTATCCAACAGGTAATCTGCGTGATGAGGGAAAACAAAAATGAATAAAAAAAGAAGAACATAGATCAGGTTTTGCAGACGACACTAAAAGGTAATAGAAACGACAGGTCTCTTGTTGACCACCTTGACCAATTAATAATAATACCCTAATGGCACGTGATAAGCTAATTGGTTTTAAGACAACAAAGCCGTTAGCTACTGATTCCATTCTATTTATAGTGCTAGGTTTGATGTTAGCTTTCTACGGGCATTGGGGTTTTCCTATATCGAAATGCCCCAACAGGATTATAGGCCAAAAAACTAGGGCAATCTGTTACGGTAAATTAAGCGATCATTTTCAAAGACGCAAAATTTATGGGAATAACAAGTAACTTGACACATGATTTTAATTTTGGTACTCTACTTAGAAGTTGTGAGATATTTATTGATTATATAATGATTCTACTGGATGGTTTGAAGTAAGCATAATCAGCAAACCACACCAGCCTCGTGTTCGTTTTTACGTTTTGACACTACAATGAAGGTTGAAAAATACGAGGTTTGGTTACGACAACCAAAATGTACACAAAATGCTGACCATGTTAGCTTTCCAGTTAGGTGCTGCCAAATATTTTATGAAAAAAAGGAAAAGAAAAAAAAACGTTACGTCGGTGTAAGAAATAAGGAGGGAGTATTTAGACAAAGGGGGGAAAAATCATGAACTCAATCTGAGAATAAATGCAATATTTTGCATATTTTTGTTGGCTATCCGTGCGTGCGTCAGTTTTAGCAATCATGGAGAAAACTTTGAGAAAACTACTCAGCCAAAACGCACTAGTTTCTATTTTTCCCTGGGAATTATTTTGCACGTTCACGATGATCTTCTCCAACTACTTTAGCTTATCTGGTTGCCGTTTTTGCTCTTCAGTTGGGGCATTATTTCCCCCCAAAAATCTAATTTTTGGCTTTTTTAGTTTGTTGGGGTTAAGCTACTTAATTGTTGGAACTGTCTGTAGGTAATTAATCGATACCAAAACGATAAGGAACAATGAAACAAAAGAAAAGAGCAGTCGAATAAACCCATTGAAACGCTATGTTAAAACCAGACAATGAAGCCATACCGGTGTACTCCAACTTAAACACTTTTTTACCTGTATATTGCTCCTCAGTAGATTTAGAGAAAGGATCGATGATAAGTAACCCTTTCAATTCAAGACGAAAAGATTTTACCACTGGCACAACGTACTAGGCTGCTTTTGCAGACATTTCTTGTCCTATCCACAATTCCCTCTCTTTTTGTGAAAGCATTGCAACTGACGCCATCTGTCAGTAGAGAAGTAACTCTAGGACTTATTGAATTTCTCAATAACAAACAATCTGGCGTCGCCTGAAGTCGCGTGGTCGCGTGCTCTTCGATTTCAACAACTAAATGGTAGTTAAAACGATGGAAGAAAGTCGGGAGGCTTCGGTTGCAAGTAGGAATATCTCAAATGGACCGGTAAGGAATGTTTTCAAGAATTTATGTCGGCAATTTCTCTTCTTTATTTAAAGTTTTCGTGCTATATATGAAGGGTGGCGAGCAGAACCCAGTGCAACTTGATCATTGTTATGCAAAACCATGGAATTGGCGGCAAGAAATGGCCCATTGCAAACCCGCCCGCATTCTTTTTGCAGAGGAAAATTTCCCTGTCTGGTGTGTAGGGCATACCCTGTATTGTGGTTTTTGTAATTGATTTTTCTCATTATCTTTCTAGTGGTGATGAAGTAATAGATGTTGAAGTCCCTCTCATTCCAAAACATCACCCAATATTGAATAGAGAGATGACAGAAAAAAATTATATGGAATCGGTCCAAAAATTCAATCTTCTTTTAACAGAGGAAACCTCTTCTGATTGGGAAGAAACTGTGAAACGAGATGGTTGGACACCATTACAAAACAGGATTTTTAATAAGGTTTGAGTTTTTAGAAGTTTTGCAGAACAAAAAAAGAAATTTCTCTTTTGATTTGAAAAGGTGGTAAAGCTGCTTGTTGCAGACAACATGGCTAGGCTAGCTACAGAACAACTTGAAAATGAAGCCGTACAAAAGAAAATTAATGTTGAAGGATCAGCCAAGAAATTAAGAATTATTTTGTCATCAGTGGCATGGGATGTTAAAATTACCCAATGGCTACACTTGACCCTTATTGAACACCTCAGCCGGGATTATTTGTTGTGTTACATAAACATCTTGCAAGTGCTTCAGAGCAGAGTGCCTACGTTGGTTGAAAGAATATTGAACACCCCACTGACTAATAACAAGCTCTCTTCGCTGAACAACCAAATTTTGAACTTTGTTGTTGGCAAACCTTGGGAACCGGCATTAAATCCAAGCACTCTGGCAAATGCCAAAGGTCCCCCTATGGCACCATTAATCATTATGGTACCTTCAGGAACCAACAACTATAATTCATTGTCTAGGTAAAAAAAAATGTCATGAAAAATTTGTAGCAGAGAAAGTTAAAGTCACGAAGTTCTTACATTTTATAGTCTAAACGGATCGAGGCGCTTCCAGACGTGGCATAACCTTCTACAGACTTTAGGAAGAGTTACAACGGTTTCCCTCCAGGCATCACCTTCGCCGCATACCCTATCTTTGCCCGTGCTTGTTGAATCTATCATCAATGCAACCTTACAGAAAGTACAGGAGTTGAAAGCAAGTTGCCCGAATCGGCCAATCGTTCTTGCTGGCCTTCAGCAAGGAGCCTTAATAGCGGCTCAGGTAAATGAAATTTTGTAACGCTGGTAATTGTGTGTCAGTACATTCGATTCCGATCCATCTGCCTGCAGGTCGCTTACATGGAGCCAGTTACTGCGTTACTTTGTTTAGGCTTTCCACTTTTCTGTGTGGATGGTAAGCGAGGTGAACCGGATGATTTCATTCTGGACATCAAATGTCCGACGATGTTGGTGGTTGGTCAATCTTCTTCGACATGCACAGTAGATGGAATTGAGCAACTCCGGCACCGAATGAAAGCGGAATCTTCCCTCATAGTAGTAGATGGTGCTGTGGACTCTTTGCGAATGCTTAAGTAATCCACGTCATTCTCTCTGTTACTTGACGATACCAATTCAGTTGACGTTAATTTTAGATGGAAGAGAAAGCTGCAGAATGTAACCCAGTCTATGGTGGATGCTTGCATTTTGGAAGAAATTTCTACATTTTTTTCAACAGTTTTAACCCAAGCAGCTGCCGCGACTACAGGCAAAAAGAGCCCACCTGAGCGTAAATCAGATGGGACGCCCTTAGTCGGAGGAGCAACGAAAAGACCAAGGCATCCTGTAGACACGGAAGATTCGATGCATGCGGCCTTGAGCGGCCATAATTATTCTCAAAGGTAACTCCATGTCTGTGTTATACTGCCAGTTCCTCTGTCAATTTTTAAATATCCGTTTACCCAGCACTCCATTCGCCCCGCCGTGGAAAGGTCGTAGCGGGACTGGGCTTCGCGTGCGAGGCGGCCGAGCAGGGCCTGGACATTCAAGGTTTCTATTCATCATTTATTTGTGTTTCTTCCTATTGAATCTTCTCAAATATTTTTCTTATTTCTTGCAGCAAAATTCCATATCAAAGAGCAACCTCCGAAATGTCACCGTCCACTCCAAAAGGTTTGTTTAAAAGGTTTCGGTTATAAAGTAACTGCTGGGTAACACTTGCCAATTATTCTTCTAGGTCGAATTGCGCGTTCTGTCAGTACTTACCGTGCGCAGCCCAGCTCCGCTGAAATTTTACCGGCCCGTGGATTGGCACAGCGATCAAACACGTCTAATCCTTTAGACAACGTGGAAATTGATTGCAAGGTAACAGATCGAGGAAGTCGAACCGAAATTCAAATCCTTCTTTCCTCGCTTACCTTGTTTCTTTTTATTAAATTTTTAATTAAAACACCAGTCAAGCGTTGGCAGTTCTCAAGGGTCACCAAAAGAGGAAGGAACACACCCGCTCATGGAATGCAAGGTAAGTTTTTTTTTTTTTCCCCTTTTTTTCTTTAATCGCAAAGGAACAAACAAATAATGGCAATAAAAACTCATTTAGGGAGGCGGCGACAGCTCCGAGACTGAATCGGCACCGCCCGCCGATGACGATGACGAGATTATGGAAGACCTGCGTTTTTGTAATGAATTTATGAATAAACAACAGCAGAGCCAAGTGCCTCAAAAAGAAGAGGAAGGAAGCATGCAAGAAGATGATTTCTGCCTCAAATATTCCGGTGACGAGGGTAAAAATTATTCGGAATTATCGTTGATTTCATTCAATTTGGATGTTTAATGTAATTCAATATTTTGTTTCCGTAGCTGATGACTTACCTCTAGTCGACGTTTGCCGACGACTCAGTGCAGAAAATCGAAACCGAAATCAAAACAGCAAGAACACACCTGCGGCGACGCCGGAGTAGATTAGCCCTTCGTATTTATCACATGTATCACTCACCTGCCTCTCTCCGACGGGCAGACGTTTCGAAATCAATCCTTCAGAGAAATTTGTAATTATCCCTTTTTTGTTTTTAATTAGTATTTTCGTGTTTGATATCCTAAAAAGATCATGCAAAAACATGTCTGTCAGAATAACGAAGTCTCGAAATTGTTTGAGGCTTCGTTACTTCAATGGAAGCATCGGATATGCAAGGGAAGTGTTCTTCTCTTTAGGAATGAATTATTTATAGTCAAGAGACCAGTACAAAACAAGAAAATTGTTACCATTGTTTTTGAAGTTGTCACAATTTTCACCACGGAAAAAAAAAAAGGTTTTTTTTTTTTTTTACCGTCAATTTTTTTTCTATTTTGGGTCAAATTGCACCGAGTCTTTTTTGTTGTGGTGTCATCCTGTGGCAATTCCAGTTCAGTAAATAGCTCTCGAGTTTGATTGAGTTTTGAATGTCTAAATTTAGGTGTCTCGAACGGCGTTGAAAGAGACGAAAAGAGGTAACACATTAAGGGAGGATCGTGTCGTGTCATCGTCGCAAGAAAAATCTCACCGAAGATGGCCGACCCAGCTGTAATAGATCCCGCTCGGCTGATGGAAAAAAGTTCTCGACTCTCTCGTGCGCGACCATTTTACACAGTGGAGAAAAAAAAAAAAACCCAAACAAGAAGTTTGTTTTCTCTTTGAAAACCAAAAGAAAGGAAGAAGAAAAAGAAAAAAGCAGGCAGAAATGGATAAGATACATACATTAGTTTTTGGTGATGCTAGTGAGCAGCTAATGCAACTTAGTGCTCTCTTTCTCCCAAACGGACGCAATCATTGACGGGGTATGTATATTTTTGACCCCCGCACGAGGTTGATGAGGTGTCACTGTTTTCTCTGGCGCCCAAGCGAACGCTCATTAGCAAGGGCTATATGCAAGCTGTACTTCAGGACTACTAGCTGATGCTTTCGTCCGTCTTCACCAAACAGTTTTCTTCTTCGTCGGCGCTGTCTCTACTGTCTTTAAACATTCTAAAAGCCATATGTGTCACTCTTGCACCGGATCCGTTTGCTGTGCCCAGTGTGGCGAACGCTGCATCCGTCGCCGCTATATCTCGGATAAAGACAAGAAAGAAAGAATTAAAAAAAACAAAATCATCTTCCGTAATTCATCTGGGGCTGCCCGTCTATCGGAACAATAGGTAGATGCGGAGTCCGTCTCCATCGTGATTGAAGAAAGAGAAATTTCAGCTGGGAAACTGGACGGGGAAAAAAACGAGGTGAGATGATTCTCTTGTCTTGATGAATAAGTGCGAACTATTTTCGAGGCGATGATTGTCAAATTTATTGGTCCAGTGGCTAATGGAGTCTAGAAGAGAGACGGGGGCAAAAATGAGATGGATGATCAATAATTGGTCAGCACCACAAGAGTTCATTAGGCGTTGCAAGTCTCCTCACCTTTGATTGACACATCGTATTTTTAGGGCAGTAGTAAAGTAGTCGAGTCTCGTAGTTGTCTACGCTGTTAGTGTGTGTGTGTGTGTGTGTGTGTGTGAAGGAGAGAAAAAGAAAATCGTCATCCATCATTCCGTCGACTCGAAAAAACAAAACATAACGTGGGCACACGTATACGTACACAACTTGCAGATTGAATCCAGACTGCGCTTGTGAGTCTTCTTCATTCTTGATGATGATGATTTTTTTTTTCTTTTCACTCTTCTTTTCTATTTTGTTTTTGTTGTTGTTGTTGTCGTAGTCGTCGTCCTTCCTTAGAGTCGTAAAATCGTGAGACATTCTCGTCGAGAAAATGAGGGAGAAAATGCGGGTCGACGTGTGCGTGTGACGAGAACGCGTGTTGACTTTTCATTAAAGCGCCGCCGAACGCAACAAATGAGAGTCGCGCGCCACTGATTTCTTTTTTCCTTCCATGGCATTTTTCGATTGACAATCGGCTATAAATAGTTAAATTTATTTTTTATTTTTGCGAGAATTGATTTTTTGTTTTTTTCCATTCTCCCATCTTTAACGGGTTGCCGTCTTTTCGCTGCCTTTGAACAGATTCATTACCGTGAATTTCATTTTTCTTTAGAGGGAAAAATGAAATAACGAAATGTCATGTCGTTACCGTTTTCTCTTATTTCCTTGAACGCAAAAAGAAATTGGAAATGTCGCCAATGCAAGAGTCACATTTCTCGGAATAATTAATAAAAAAAAAATGGTTGAAAACGACAGACCCGGACGGCCGAGTGATTCGCAGCTATTTTCAAATGAATGACTTTGTGTTGATATTCCCCCCTTTTTTTTTATGGTGTTCCAGTAGTCGAGAGAGAGAGAGAAAGGATGGTAATTTGAATTGTGTGTGTGTGTGTGTGAGAGCAACGCCAATGGCAGCTCTTTTTCGTTCACAGTGAACTCGCCGTATAGACTGTCGTAACAGCTCGCCAGCTATAACTATGGCCTCTATTGAATTGGTTTTCTTTTATTCCTCTGTTTTTGTCTGTTCGGTTTCTGTCACTGCGTCTATTCCCGTTAATTCAACTGTTGAATGATTGTCGCCAGTGCTCCTCCTAGTCGACGAGTAGCTATCCCGCCAAATTCGGGTACTGTAAAATGGACGGCAATGAATAAAGAGTCGACGGTGCTGGGGAATTCCGCTCGATTGGAAATGAGATTTGCATTATGCAGTCGTGTAAAGCCCAGCGTTGTTGTTGTTGTTTTGGTTTGCGGGAAAGGGTTTATTTTCATTGATCCTCTCCTTCGATTTCCCATTCAATGATTCCGTGCTGTTACTAGATGGTGCTCCTGCACATGGTGATGGCAATGCGGTCGATTCGGGTCAGCGGGTGTTCGCCATGAAAAACGGCCAGGAAATCCAGCTTCTGTTCCGGAATTCAAAAATAATAATCATAAAAGAAGAGAGCTACCATCAATAGCTTCTTTATTCTCACCATCAAACATTGCCATCAGGTGTGTATATTTATTTATTGTATTTTTCTGTTTTTTTGTTTTTTTTGTTGATATCGCTACATTAGTCTATACTTGCAGCCAATGGTGAGACGATCAAAAGCCCACTGTTTATGTTTGGTTTTTTGCGGGTTCCTTTTTCTCCCATTTTCATCTGCCGTGGTGACGTGAACGGAATTGAGCCATGGCTGGGCGAGAAAGAAAAAAAATGGGTGGCGTGTCCTTTGGTTCTGTTGAGTTGGGACGACCCGTAATGGACATATTTAAAAGGCAAAAGAGAGAGGATGAAAAAAAAAAATAAAATAAAATAAAAAAAGGCAGATAGAATAAGGCTGCAGCCGCCGCGTGATGGAAGGGAGGCTCTCACTGTAAAAAAAAAAAAAGGAAGGCTGTTGTGTTAAGCTGCCACGGGATGCTGTGTTGGCTGCCTGCGGGACCAGGCGGCTGCTCAGTTGCCGGCCGTGATCAGACCGGGACGCAGACTCTTTTTCATCTCTCTTTCTCTCCCTCTCTCACTCACCTAGTGAAACGTGGAGAATCCGGTCATTTAAAAAAAAAAATCGCGCGCCAATTTTCACGCCCTTTTTTTTTTTTTTTTTTTTATTTATTTATTATTCTCCTCTTAATTTCTTTGAGTTGATTCGACCTTCGATAGCCGCTTATTGAAAATAAGCCGCCTCTCTCTCTATTTTCGGCATTATTGACACTTTTATCGGCCGATAGTGCGCTCCATTGTTTTGGCTTTGTTTTTGATTGATGAACCCATTCATTTTGACTCGCAGAAGAAGAAGAAAAAAGAAAGAAAATTAAAAAGATTGCAGCGGCCGTGAAAGAAGCAAAGGACTTTGCCGACCGTCCAGCGGTAAATGAAGGAGGACAGCACACACCTGATTGGCCGCACAGCACCGCCGCACACGTGCTTCGACGTACCGGCCGCACTCTGGCCGTTCCCGGTGCGGCTGTTTGTTGTTGTTGTTTCTCAACTGTGGCCAGTTGGAAAGAAGTGCCGTTGTGCGTCTCTATGGATCTTGCCGTGTTACTGCTGCTCCTTCTACACGCTCACGTTCAACAGACACGCTTCAGTCAAGACTGACGGCAACCTTTGACAGGTAAGCCTCACTCTCTCTCTTTCTCTTTCTCTCTCCCGGCTCGTAACGGATGGGACAAGGAGTGGTCCCTTCGTTTCCATTCTTTTATTATTTTTTTGCCGGTTTCTTCTTCTTCCCCGTTTTCCGTGTAGAAAATATTTATTTATATTTATTTCTCTCTCTCTATTTATATATATACATATGGTTTCCCGGCGTTGATTATTCACGCTCACGATGTGTTTTTTTTTCGACGATCTTTCGTGCCCCTTTTTTTTTTCGTGTGTCTTCGCCCTTTTTTTTTTTCGGGATGATGGCGATTCGCATCAAAGTCGGCGTTTGTTGCGTTTTCCTAATTCATTGGGATCCTCTTCCCAGCCCCCCACCATCCATTCATTCAGATCAGGCTCGTGCCCTCGTGATCTCCTCATTCGCCTTGTTGTTTTACCTTTTTGTTTTGGGCAAAAAAAAATATTCGTGAAAATCATTTCAATGCCCCGAACGCGATTGAGTTGGTTTTTTTTTGTACAAAAGGCTTTGTTGTTGTTTTTTTTATAAATATTTTGCACGCGTGAATGTGCCAGCGAAAGAGTATAATGGCTAAGGTTGAGGTTGGAGAACGAGGTCAATTCAGAAAGATTCACGCGGGATTTGAACGCGCGGTCGGCTCATCACGTGCAACTGTTTTGTTTTTCCCTTTTGTTTTCCGATTTTTGTTTTTTTTTCTATCGCTCTCTTTCTTTCTTTTTGAAATTACGGCCCTTGTGTTTGGTTTTTTTTTTTTTACATTCTGCGTCGTCTATTCATTTTTTTTTTTTTTAAATCTCTTGTTTTATCTGGCCGTCGTGTGTGTGGATCTCTATCGGATGGAGGCCGCATCACAAACTCGCAAAGCAGCAGCTATTGAAATTCAAAACAAGTTGAATGATTGTTTTTCTTCTTTCGCTCGTCTTCTTGCAAGGCCCCGGTTCGTGTTGATGGGCTTTTCGAAAACACGAAAAATTTTCCGTTAAAAAGATAAAGAATAATTTTTATTTAATTTTTTTTTTGCGTCGTTGATGAAACGAAATGCTTCCAAACAACAACTATAAAGTCAATTGAGAGTCATCGTGCTGTGGTGGATATAGTCTTCGAGTTCTATCATGTTATTTGTTTGTTGTCGTTGCTCCTTTGTTTTTTTGTTTGTTTTTTAAGAAGAAAAAATATGAAAACAAAAGAAGAACAACAAACAAATGAGAGAGGGGGGGGGGGGAAACAATTTTGAATAAAAACCCCGGTCCCGTCCGTGAAATGTTTCCCTTGTTTTTACGCCAAGTTTTTCCCGTGAGCGCGCTGCGATCGAAATCGTTCTCAGAATGATTGCAATCCAAGTTGACCGTCATTTTGGGTTTTGTTTTTGTGTTTTTCGCCTCTTTTGAAATCTGAATCGGAAATTATGTTTTACCAGCCGGAAAATGTTTCGTTTCGTTCGTGATGGTCACCTTTTTTTCGTCTGTTGCGGACATTTCTGAAAAATTCGCCCCATTCTAAATGTTAAGTTCCATTGTTTTCAATGAAGATCATTGCAACTGCTGCATTGGAAATCGTCATCACGTTTCCGTTCCCATCAACGCCTAGCGAAGCGTGGTTTCATTAATTCATTTTGCTAGACAGATGGAATTGTCCGTCTCTTTTTATGAATGATTTCCATTTGATGGCTCTCCCATTCTCTCCTTTCTTTCCATCGTTTCTCGGAATGTTCCCCTACTATTTGAAAGGGCCGTGCTAGAGATTGTTTAGAAATTCCTCCACTTCGGCCGCTGACATTTCCTCGGAAAGTTCAACGGGCTGCTGTGTACTCGATCCCTCAATCGAATCAGCAGATTTTTCCACAGTGTTTTTTGGTTTTTTTTCCCGTCTTCTTCTTTCTCTTCTTATTTGGATTCTAAACGGACGAATCCGAAAACGAAGAAACCGTCGAACAACAACAAGAAAATGAGGAGGAATTGAGCTTCAACCCCAATCGATATTTAATTAGGCACCACACACACATACACACACAGACAGACATCGAGACTGGGTAACAGTATGGCACGCAGATACGCACAGTACATATAACCCGGATCTTGGTTGATCATCACATTCTCTCTCTGTGTGTCTGTGTGTATGCCCAGAGAAATGACGTCACATCATTTCAAAGTCATCAGTCGAAGAACTTGTGTGTGTGTCCGTCTGTCTATGTGTGATGTGACTGTTGAATCAAAACAGCACAGCCCAAGAGAAAAAAGCTGGAGCCTCCGACATTCAATTTTTTTTTGTTTTTTTGTTCTTTTGTTTTCTGTCTTTTTTGGTGAAGGAAAGGAAGAAGAAGAAGCTCGGAAAGATGTGATGATGATGATGAAAGAGAGGAAAGCGCGCGCTTGTCAGATTCTCGGCAGGTTTAATTTGCATATAATGATGGCAAAAAGCAAAGGCAAAGAAAAACAACAAGATAAAAAAAAAAATGTATATGTTCGGGCGGACGTGAAAAAAAAAAGCCACGGTTTACACAAAAATGAAATACTCAAAATTAGTTTTTTTTTTTTCACGTCGTGATCTATCCGCGCCGTCCGCGCCCAAAAAAAAAAAATCAAATGTGAACCTTATGGAGGAATAAATTTTTGTTTTTGTCTTATTTTATTAGCCGGGGCAGTGTGAGAGATAGAGAAAGAGAAGGGGGGGGGGAATGAGGAGCCAAAAACTTGTTTTCCTTTTTTTATTTTATTTTTTATTTTTTAATTCTTCTTCTTCTCGAGGAATAGAGAGAAAGAGCCGACATCTTTTTATAGCGTGTATCCATTCTCCTTGTTTTGTTTTTTTTTTATTTCGTCTCTTCTCTCTTATTCACGTTCAAATTGCACCTGCCATTGCAGCACGATGTGATCGATGGGTGTGACTCTTTGTTGTGTTTGATTTACATATCACCGGAATTATTTATTTCTTCTTTATCCGAAGAAAATAGAGAGAGGATTTCTTGGGCGCGAGTTGGGCGTAAACATAACTGCCGTTTTCTTGGGTGGATTATGGGGGGGGGGCAGAATTTGCGGTTGTGCTGTTCCTCCTCTTAGGCGTCCCGTAAGAAGAAGATTTAAGAAACAACAAAAACAACAACAACAAAACAAAAATAAAATGACGTCACCTCCCTCTTCTTGAAATGACTCGGAAGGGAACGCGCACAGCGCAGACGGAGGAGGTATGGTGTATACCTTATTAGGCGAGATCTTCCATCAAGGCAGCACCACCACCTTTTTCTTTTTTGTTCCCCCCCCCCTTTTTTTTTTACCTGTCTGTCTGTGTATTGCCAGTCGCGGTGAGTTCTAAAACAGTCGCTCACGAGCAGGGGAAAAAAAAAAGAAAGAGAACTTTTCATCATCCGTCTGACCGTGTCCCTAATTTGCCATTAAGAGTTCACGATCACGCGGGCCTCCATCATCGCAGTGCAAGAAAGAAAAAAAGAAAAAAAAAAATGGCGAGATACAAAGCAGAGCGTAAAGATGGAAAATAGAGAATTTTGAATTTTGTTTTTGAATATTGGATTTCCCGCTTCTGGGCTCCTCCTGTAGTCGTTGAATTTTCTCCCCTTTTTCGGTAAAAAAAAAAAAAGAAGGGATTTTTGTTTTGTTTTTCCCGCAAACGGGTATCCCATTAGATTTTTTTTTTACAGCTCCTACCTCAAAGTGGTATTCGATTGGTTGTCGATTACGTCACCAACGCCTCATTGGACGATTGCCATCCATTCTTGTTTTATTTACAGTTTTTTCTCTTTATCGTTACACCTCGTGTACACAAACGAAAAAAGCCCGTGACATGACGTCATCCGCTATTTTTGGAGTGGCACCTTTTTTTTTTTTTTCACGTAGTTTGAAACACGTTTGGTGCATCGCATCGCACGTGATCGCACTAGCCCCTCTAATTCGCACCAAGTTCAAAAATGTGAAGTTAGTTATTACGTCGACCGCTAGATGGCGTTCTTTCTACCTTGAAGGACGCACAAAAACAAATTCATAATAAGATAAATCCTGTAGAAATTCGTTAGGCAAATTATGCTGTTGATGTAACACTTTTCTCGACACGCACCAAAGTTACTGAACTGTCTCGACGTTCGTTTCAAATTATTCGATTGTTTCAGTTTGCTTCCTTTTCCTTCGGATGCCTCTGTGGGTGTGTCCTTGTCCCTGATGGATCGCCGTTCCGTGGAGCGCGTTTAATTAAGCGGCAATGCCGACCCATCGCGAATAAGAATATGACTTGGTCGTCACAGATGTGATGAAGCTATGCGCCGATGCTGCGGGACACTGTCGGCGTTTACTCATCGCCCAGTTGCGTAATCAAATTAAAACAGAATGGCGAAAGAGAGTTGCAACAAAGAGTTTTGTTTATTTATTCAAGATAGTTTCGCTCCTCTTGTTAGTCATCGATGTGTGGGGAGGCTGTTGGAAGATGATGGGTTAGAATGCGCAGACAATGAGATCGGAAACGACGGGAGAAGCCCTGAAGGAAAGGGGAACAACTCTAGCGTGAGTCATTTGAATTCTCGGTATCCCGAATTCATTTTTTTTTTTTTTTTTTTATGTTTTAACGGCCGACCCTCATAGCGCAACTTTGCCGATCGTGTGCCGTTTCTCTTGTCTGCACACGGCTGCGTTAGATGGCGCTGGCGCACCGCTTCCGGTTCCGGTTGACATTTCCCTTGCGGGACCTCATAACAGAGCAACTTTCTGAGGTGGTGGGGTTTCGTGGAATCAATTTTATTCAGTTCAATTTGTTTAGACTCTTGTTTTCTTTTTCTTGCGTCTCTACCTGCGCTATGCGGCATTTCGTTAATTGTTTCCCGCTCATAAAATATCATTTTCTTTCCTTCCTCACTTTTCTTATCTCTCTCTCTCTTTTTTTTTTCCCCTTAATATTTGAAGCGCGTGAGAAACGACAGAAAAGATAGAGCACATGGAAAAAAATGCCCGGTCGGAAGTGGCAAGACGCCCTTTCCACCCCAGTTTACAACTCGTTCATTTCAGCTGTTATGCCATTGCAGAAAAGCCGGGTGATAAAAAGCCAACAAATTGAGTACGTAGGATCAAAGATTGAAACAAACAAACAAAAAACAAAACGAAAATAGTTTTACCTTTGAGCGGGAGTTGATAAGTGGTTCCGTTTTCTTTCCCCATTATCTTCTGATTTCGTTTACAAAAGTCTCAGATGATTGGATCTAGGTATCTGTATCTTACCTGTGCGCTAAAGGTATTATTTATTCGAAAAGATCCGGTCGTAAAGCCGCTTGCACTGGGAGGAGCGTCTTCCAAAGAATTTTGTACCGATAATCCGTCACATCCGGAACACCTTAACCTTTTAGAGAAGGGTAACCATGGGCAACTGCTTTGATCAGGGAAAACGTGAGAGAGAGAGAGAGAGAGAGCGAACGTATTTCCCGGAAGAAGAATTATAAGAAAACATTTCATTCATACGCCAAATCTATCGCTGCCAAAAAAATAAAAGTTTTGCACTGATGGGATCGGGGGATGGGGGGGAAATGTCACGCCGGAATCGGCCCACGTTCACACTAACGGATGAACTATCGAAGAATATTTATTTGCACTTTGCAAGAAAGAAACTTCTAAAACAAAAAGAAAAAAATGTTTTTTAAAATTTATTTTCTTTAAGTGGCTGATAAATGAAAGATCAAGTTTCAAAAGAGTTTTTCGATCGGCTATTCAACAGGTGAAGGGAGGGAGGGAAAGGAACGGAGGGTCCGCACCGTGCGACAGGTGAACGAGCAGCAAGCGAGTGGCGTCTTCGAATACACACCGTCTAATCCGCCGATATTTGAACACAGACAAATAGCCGGGAGGTGATTGTGGTTCGAATGGAAGAAAAAAAAAAAATTAAAAAAATAATAAGTAACAAGTGACGTCATGGAATTCAAAGACATGAACACGTCACCGATTGGTCGATGAGTTTTGTGGTCACGGTCGTGGCGCCATCTGGGAAAGAAATGGCAATGCGAAAACCAAAAAAAAAATTGGTTTGCTAAATTCTTGCGTCACCGTTTTTCCTAATTTTCAGCAAAGACAAGTCGTCATCGGCTTAGTCACGCCTTTCAAGTTGTTCTTCCATTTACAGCAAATATAATCATCAGCGTAGTAGTAAAACTCAAATTGTTTCTATTTAAGTGCGAATGACCTTATATGGTCATAGATGTTTTATACTGCAGCGCGGCGGTGGCAGACATTCTCGCGTGCCGGTGTGCACCCTCATCTGCAAGACGAGAATTTGAAAAAAATAAAAAAATTAAATAAAAAAATTAAATAATAAATAAAAGGTGGTGTTGGGAGGAGGAGGGTTGGGAGGTAGGCGAATATGAAAGCGCCGGCGCGGACTTTTTCTCGGAAAACACACGACAAATAAAAAAGAAAGAGTCCCATTCTGTATAGAAGATAAGCTCTTTCTCTGTGTGTGTGTGTGTGTGTGTGTGTGTGTGTACTTTGTAGCCTATAGCGTGAATGACGTGACGTCACGGAATGCAGCGAATAGGTGACGTCACCCCGGTGCTGCGCCGTGCGAGTCCCGGTCGCCATCGGGAGGGCGGAGCTTACCTCTTTCCGGTTTCGTTCATTCATAGAGACGTGAGTGGACGGCTTTCGTCGTCAGTCTCCCGCCAGACTTCTTCCGACATTCACGTGCGGCTTGTTTTGTTTTGTTTTTTTGGGGAGTTTTGTTTTTTGGTTGTTTTCTCCCTCCGTCTTCGATTGCTTCACTTCAGCCCCATTCAATCGACGACGACTACGGCCGCAAAGGAATTTCTGTTTGAATTGAATCATTCGAATTTCAATTCATTCAGCCGGCCACGTTGAACATCCGTCTGTGCTTTTGCCCATTTCAAAACCTTGTGGAACGTCATCAGCACGTGCTTTTATTGTTTCTCATCGGCCGCCAGAATCAAAAACAAAACCAAAAAGAAAATAATTTCACGCTCAGAAAAGAGAAAAATCGGGAAAATATTTGGTGGCGGGAAAAATAAAAAAGGGAAAATTCAAAACAAAACACGCGCGCACCTACCGGCATCACAAAAAATTCGACACAGACACGTAGACACGCGCTCCATGATCCGTTCTGACGACATTCGGTAGTGCACGTGTTGTTTCGATTGGCCGGAATTGTCAATCATTGACCGGCCATCGGCTAGTGACCAGTCGCTCAGTGCTTCGGCGGTTGGCGGAGGAGCCCCACCGGCACGGACTGGTCCCGAGACTCCTCACGCGTCTAGCGGACTAGTTGCAGGGGCAGAACGACTACCCAGCGGCAGCCAAAATTCGATTGTCCAGCCGAGCGACCCCTTGACGGAATCAGCCATGATTATGGACGGATTGGAAACGATGTCGTTCGCCGAGACCAACATTCACGCGTTCCATCACCTGCTCAATTTCGACACATTCAAAGGCGAAATGCCCGACGATTCGGTCAACGTCGTCGCCATGGAACGGAGGACG